>NC_053168.1:82196373-82211970 GCF_016835505.1 Polypterus senegalus
TGTTGCCTCCTTAAGAGTGTGGCCAAGGTGTACTGACAGGTGGCCAGCACCTTCCTATATGCCCACTTAGGGATGGCACATGGACTACATTGCCTTTTTTTAAAAAAACAGGAATCGGGGAACAGCTTTGCAAAAAGTTGCCTTTATAAAGTTACACAGAAGCTAAAATAAGTAGTAATACAGCATTTGTGCCAATAGAGGGAACCGTATTCTGGTGTCTCAGTAGCCAAAGAAGGTTGCCTCTGGCCCCAGAAGTGATTCTGAAGCTTGGCTTGAAAGTGACCCCAGGAGCAGCTTTGTTAGGTCCTTACGACTGAGGCTATACCGTATGAGTCTAGAGTCAGGTGAAAGTTGGCGCTAGAGGGGAGACGGACAGACCTGAAGAAGACAAGAGTACAGTAGACAATGCATGCAAGGGAGAGACAATTGATTTATGTAGAGGTAGTTAAGTGGGTGAAGTCACGTAACTGGGCAGACATGTTTGAATGTAGGCCAGGATGGGCAGGAGGGGGTTATTTAAGTGCCTCATTTAAAAATAAATAAAAGCCTTTTGAATCATTCTGTGTCATTCAGGATTATTAGAGACTACAGGATCAGTCATAGTTTCATATTACGATTAATCTGAATTGGAAAAAATAGTTTTAGCCACTTGCACAGTTTTGTCTCAAGCATTCAAATTTCTAAATGCTTAATTTAATTGACAGCCTGGAAAACTCTCGTCAAGAGGTAAAGCTGTGCGTAACAGTTCATTTTGAGACTCAGTAATAAAATTACTTCATAAAGTAAATGCTTAAAAGCAGCAGCTTCCTGTTCCGGCCCCTTTGATGCCGTCACTTCTGGGTCCAAGCCTATGGATGAGGACCCTTCCGGTTCTGGCCCCTTTGGTGATGTCACTTCCTATACTGGCCTTTAAAGCCACCATTTTGCTGTGTCCCCTCAGTTCTGTTTTGGACTCCGATCTGTACACATCTGTGAAACATTTATTCCTATTTTGCAGCCAGGATAATATGCGGGTGGCTGCCCCAAACATTTTTTGGACTCTTTGTCAATTCTTGTGACAACATTTACGTCTCTAATCAGAAGTGATGCTGCCACCTTGCTATTCAACAGCAAAAATGGGGATCTCAATGCAGAAGAAGTGTACTCCCACCTTATAAAATCTTTGTTTGGAAGAGGAGCTGCATATGATGTCCCCAACCATGTAAGTGCAAAAGACTTCATGTGCTTATCAAATCAGAGTGTCTTTCTAACACTTTATAGATAATGGACAAAGGACATATTGTTTTATGATTATTCTAAATGTAAAAGGGCAAAAAGTATTTCTAATGGTGAGAAATCTGACCACTAAATTTGAATCAGAGTGCTGTCTCTGCTGCTTTAAATAGATACAGTGTTAACATCTGCATATTGTTAAACGAGAAGCTCCTTTCCCCAGCTGATGATGCAGGCACTTCATTGAGGATCCTTGACTTAATCCTTCTAAATAACCAGGATCATCTTTAAATCAGTAATGCCTAGTACCTCTACTTGGGGGTATTCTGATCTGGTGTTCCATTTACTACAAATGGCTTCCATCAATATGGAGATACAGCATCTTGTCTTTTTGCATCTTCATCCCAAGTCTACAGCAGTTCTGTTTTCCAGGGTTAAACTGTGATATCGATATGCAGAGTGTTTTGAATTCCACCTGCATTATGGACTTCTTGGTAATGAAAATTATTTTATTTAGCAGGTCCACGATACAATTTTTTGACTCTCAGCAATGCTACTTTCTCCAAGTCTTGTCATTGTATTGCAAGCACAGAAAGGTAGGGACTCAAAAAGGGCATTGATGTTGTATACTTCATGGTGAGATTTGTGTGTATACATACAGTATATCTATTATAATATAAAAATCTTTCAACGCGACAAGACTTTTTAGCCTGGGACAAGACGTGACATTTTCAGAGAGACACTTTCATGTCCCGCGAGATGAGATTTTGTGTCAGGAGATTTAACCACGCCTGTGGCCAGAAAAATAAAAGACTAAGAATAGAAGACAAATTAGAACGTTGTAAAGAATTCACGATACACATGCAGAGCAGGGTAGAGATAATGAAAGTACTAAAATTCGAAAGTCTCAAAAAAATGATAGTAAAGATCGCATTAGCGCAAACAAATGGAAATTATTACTCGGTGAAATAACGGAACATCGAAAAGAGATTGAATATATTGTTTGTATTTAAATTTTAAGTTGGAGACTTGTAGATCGTCTAATTCGTGTTGCTATCAGGGAAAAGTAATGTTTCTTCCCAATGAAGAGGCGTATCTGCAAGAATTATAAGATTTGGTGTTTGTTGAAAGTGAAATCCACATACGAGTGCTGCAGAGAGTGTACGTACTGTGGACTATGCCCGACTTTTATTAGACCTGGAAGTGATAAGGAATTATGGACTGAAGGATGAGAAACACTTCCGGGTCAGGAATTATAAAAGGACTATGGGAGCTCCCAGACAGCGAGCTGAGCTGGGTGGTAGGAGGGCAACGTGTCTGGGAGTCGGAGGATTGGTTATTGTATTGTGTTATTTATGAGTAGTGTAGAGTGGAGGGTTCTTGGTGCACTTTATTATAATAATAAAAATAATTATTGTGGCACTTTTACCTGGTGTTTGGCGTGGTACCTGAGGGTTCAAGGGAGTGATAGCGCCCCCTACTGCTACACTGGCATAGCCGGCACGATTCTCTGGCCGTCTGCTGGCAGTGGACCTGCATTTAAAACAAATATTGTGTACGCAGACAACCCTAAGAAGGTCCCGCTCGAACGCACGGAGGTGAAAACGCTACCCTCTACAGAGAGCGCTGCAACAAGAGGCCTCCTTCGACATCGGTACGTGATGGGGAAAATATCTGGGAAGAAGAATGGAGATCGCCCAGCAAAACAACCCCTAGATGATACCGTGAGTATGTGGACTTACCTGACGGGAAGTGAGGAAGACAGGGCGCTGATTAAGGCAAAGCAAGCCTGAGCGACCCGACAGCAGGAGCGCTGTCAGATATCAGACACGCCGGACTTCCTAAATGGGCTGGGAACACATCATTTAAGTTCAGAGGTATGTGCTGGAAAAACGCCCTTAGCCCGGGGATATTTTGTTCCTATTTTGCAGAGGCCTGCCTGCAGAAAGCAGACGGTGAATCGGACGCCTGCCTCACACCTAGGCAAGATGGCCGCGATATAAAGAAGTTGAGCCATTCTAGGAGTGTACAAGGGGAAAGCCTATTCGTCGACAGTAGTCACATGGACTATCCTGGGGCCGGACAGGTAGGCCACAAGCAAAACACGGCGTCACCTGACCAGGAAGAGACCATCCTATTAACCAGAACGGGACATGTGATCCCGCCTGAAGGATCTCGGGAAGGAGAAGGTCAGGATCAGTCTATTGGTGAGGTCGTTTTTTCCCCGGCGGAATCGAGCTCCCTGAAGGGGAAGGGGGAGGCAAGCAGCGCCGGAATTAAATAAAAGTAAAGAGGAGCGGGAGGTGACTAAACGGTCCGCCGACAAATTAGAAAAGGCAGATCGCAGTCAGCCGGTAGCAGCCACCCGATCCTCTAGAGACTCCAGTTCCCAAGAGCCTCCATGAAGCCCGTCAGAGCACGTGCCGACAACGGATGTGCTCATTGGCTCCCGGCCGGTAGGTAAGGAGAATGCGGAAGTTAACTTGCCTCCGACTGAATTAAATAACTTTATGGACATGCAAGTGCTCAAAAAAATTAATCGAGCCCGTGTATAGTTTCTTGCAGACGCTGGTGGCAATTAAAAAGATCATCGAGGAGCTGGGAGCGATGGCCGAAGCGCCACTGAAAAGGGTACAGGAATACCTACAGCGTTTTGGTCGGGAGTCTCCCGTCATGATTGATGCGGTGGTACAGGTGAGTGGGACCGGTACCGTACATTATAAAGGGACGCAGTGCGATCTGGGCCCGCGATTAATAAGTAGCGGGTGCCAAATCACTGAAAACCCAACAAGAGAGTGTGGTGTAATGACAGAAGGAGCAGGGGAAGCGCCAATCGAACCGGAGCAGCTGAAAAGTGCTGTCTCTCGGAACGATGCGGTGCTAAAGACGTCGCTTCTGGTTATAAACAAATCGATTTGCAGACAGCAAAGGGGATCTCTTTTCCCAATAGGGAGACTCAAGCTGCGCACCAGCCCCAGAGTAAGCAGGAGATCTCCAAAATATAATAGTGGGTTTCCTGACAAGGTGGAGAAAAGGGCGGAGAATACAGAGACAGTCAGTAACTCTCCCTTGGCGGAGAAACGGGTGGAGCTGACGGAGTTCCCGTGGTGTTTTCAGTCTTGCGGAGAAAGACGACCAGGAGGGCAACATCGGTGCTACAACTGTCGTCGACAGGGCCACATATGGCGAGACTGTCCCTGGGGGACAGGGGAGCGGAGGGATATCCGTTATAACGTTCCCCCACGGTTCTCCAGGGAGGCTAGACAACCTTGCCAAGGCCCGACTTATGGATCCTCCTGGAGGAAGACGTCCCTCGCGGGGCTAGACGCTCAAAATAATAATTTTGAGCGGAAGGGATGATGTACTTTCGGGGTGAAAAAAGGACTTTTATCCGACCCGGAAGTGATAAGGAATTATGGACTGAAGGATGAGAAACAATTCCGGGTCAGGAATTATAAAAGGACTATGGGAGCTCCCAGACGGCGAGCTGAGCTGGGTGGTAGGAGGGCAACACGTCTGAGAGTCGGAGGATTGGTTATTGTTATTGTATTGTGTTATTTATGAGTAGTGTAGAGTGGAGGGTGCTTGGTGCACTTTATTATAATAATAAAAATAATTATTGTGGCACTTTTACCTGGTGTTTGGCGTGGTACCTGAGGGTTCAAGGGAGCGATAGCGCCCCCTACTACTACAGTACATATAAATGTGTGTGTATGAATTGTAGTCTCTTTACTGTCAGATATGGTTGGCTTCATCTGACACTAGGAATAGACTTAAGTTATCAATAAATCAATAATTAATAAATGCAATCTTGTTTTAAATTCAAGTTCAGATTAATAACTCTGTCATTGAAACTTCTGGTTCACACAGAGACATTGAAAATGAAATGTTACCTTTCTGCTATTTGCCAGACAGTTTGGATGAGTAGAATCTTCCTTGCTACTCATTACAATCCATTTCTCAGTAAATGTGTGTTTCATTTGATTAATAACTACTGGGTTTTGTTTTCATAATGTTTGTTTCCATATGTTGTCAGGGAGTGTTATTTGACGGTGTCACACACGTTCACTTAGGAGGCAGGCTAAGGGCTTAACCGAGGGAAGAAAATAAAAGCAGGTTTTTTCAAAGAGCACTTACTTTACTTCTCCTTCTCCTACAGATCTCCCGAAGGGAAACCAACATAAAATACTTCCTGCGTCCCTTTATAACCCTACCTCCTGCCGAGGTCACTTCTGGCTTCACTTATCGGACCCCACCTCTTATTTCCTGGTTATTATAAAAGCTCAAATCCTTTTGTCTTTAGTTGTCCCTGTTTTGGACATGGAACCAGACGTTGCTCTGGAGCCATCCTTTGAAAGTTTGAGATATTTTGATCTGTACACTGTACAATATAAGGGGCTGCTCCTCAAACCTTTTTCTGCCTTCTCTGTGTTTACTTACAAAGGTTTCAGGCTATTCCAGCAGTGACAGAAGGAATGCTACTCTGTAGCTGTACAGATAGCTGACCCTGCGCTCTGATCTCAAAAACTTTGTGTATGTCTCTGGAGAGTAAGTTGGGGTAAGCGGAAAATTACAAATTCCTAATACAAGAAATTGTATATGACAATTCTTTTTGGTTATAAATGAATTGTACAAGAAATGTACCACTTTTGGAGTCTACCAGCTAATCTGTGTAGTTCATCCCTAGTCGTGACTTGATCTATGCTCCTTTCATACTACACCCATGAGTTAACATATGCTGATTGCTGGATATGAACAAACTGTACTGAATTAAAGCTGTAAGAAATCAGGGCTGTTTCTGGAAAAGGATACAGTAAATACAGAGAGCACATGCATGATTTGCTTTAATTGAAAATCAGAATTTAATATTAAAAAACATTTTATTTTACTGAATTTTCACAAGGTCTTTATTAAATAAGTAATGAGTGACTGTTTTGCATCAACTTGAAACAAAACAAGTCAAAGGTATATAAGGAAAAACTGTTCTAGAGAATTGCCTGGTTGTACATGAAAGCTAAACAGTTTCACAGTATGTGGCTGCCCATGTTATGTGATCTCTGATGTGTACACTCACACTTTTATACACAATATATTCATACCAGCTCACATTAAAAGGTTTATACTATACAGTGTTACATCTGAAGGTGGAGTGCTAAAGTAAAAAGTGCTACTGTACTGTATTAGTTGTTTACTGACTGTTTACTCGTGACAAGGCATGCAAGCCTGGGGTGTGTAGCTGTTCCTGTTCCTCAATGGATAAACGAAAATTATGAGTGGATGTGCCTGGTCAGTAGTAATGTTCAAGTATGCTGTGCCATTCAGATGTATGCCCATTCATATCAGGGATCTAGTGCACACCAGGAATGGCACACTACCCCACTGTCAGCATGCAGAGCTGACACCTTGCACAATGAGTCTGCTTATGCAGCTCTCCCCCCAGCCTGGTGTTAAATCATCCCTTAGTGTAAATGTTTTGCATAACATTTCATATGTATGACACTGGATGGTGTGTCCAATTTTATTTCTTCATAATATTAACTGCTTTTGAGCAAATCAGGTTGACCTAATTATCTGTTTAGGATGACTTACTGTAGAAAATTAATTTAAGTAACAAACCTATGAATATTTTTCAATAGGAAGGCCTACAAAAGTCATATCTTTTTATAAATCATCTATCTATCTATCTATCTATCTATCTATCTATCTATCTATCTATCTATCTATATATATATATATATATATATATATATATATATATATATATATCTATCTATCTATATATAGTCACAGGTGGCTGGTGGGGCCACCCAGCCAGGATGGACCGGAGGAGGACTTATGCCTCCCCCAGACCACGTGGGGGCAACCTCCCTGGTGGCTATGGGGACCACAGGTACAGAGCTTTGAAGCTCAACCCTGTAGGGCCCTTTGGTCACCGCCGGGGGGCACCTAATGCCTATGGAGCTCTGGACCGCAGCACTTACGCCACACCCAGAAGTGCTGGGGGGAAGAGTGTTTCCGGGTGTGCAGCCGGCACTTCCGCCACACTGGGGAGTGCCGACGGAAGATTGTCGGGAGGCACCTGGAGCACATCTGGGTGATTATAAAGGGGGCCGCCTCCCTCCGTTCAGGTGCTGGAGTCGGGAGGACAAGAAGACAAGGTCTTAGAGGAAAGGTAAGGAGGCGGCCTGAAGGAAGAGGCATTGGATTGTTGTCCTGGACTTTTGTGGACTTTGGGGTGTGTGTGCACTTATGTAAATATGGAGAAGGAAAATAAACGTGTGTTGGGTTATACAAACATGTCCGCCTGTCTGTGTCCGGGCCGAGCTCCACAATATATATATTGTGGGGTACAGCCCAGACACAGAGAGGATGACATGATGTTGATCACCACACACACGTTTATTTACAATATTATTTACAAATAAGTGCATCAACCCAGTGCAGCATTTACCCCTTCAAGTCCCCAAAGTCCTGGCCACACAATGCCTTTCTTCAGACCGCCTCCTTCTCTCTTCTCCAGCTCAGTCCACTTCACTCCCAACTCTCGCCCTTGTCTGAAGGGAGGCGGCCCCTTTTATACACACCCGGATGTGCTCCAGGTGCTTCCCAGAGATCTCCCACCGACACGCCCCAGTGTGGCAGAAGTGCCGGTTGCGTACCCGGAAGCACTCCGGGTGTCCCCTCTCTTCTTCCCCCCATCACTTCCAGGTGTGGCGGAAGTGCTGAGGTCCAGGGCTCCAAAGGCATGGTGGCTCCCCCTGCCGGTGACCACGGGCCCCTACAGGGTGGAGCGTCAAAGCTCTATACCTATGGCCCCCAAAGGAACCAGGGCAGTCGCACCCACATGGTCTTGGAAAGGCATAAGCCCTCCTCCAGTCTTCCTAAGCATCCCGGCCGGGTCGCCACCCCAGCCATCTCTGACAATCCTCTTTAATAAAACCCTTATGTGCGTCCAGTGTCCGTGTGTGTGTCTTCTGGTGAAGTGCGCATGCGCGGGGCCACACGGCACGTGTTCAGTCTCTTCCTGTGCATTCCCTGTGTGTAGAGAGAGAGAGAGACACACACAGGTGCGTGCGTGCGACAGACAGACAGACAGACACGCAGGCCCACCCAAGAGACAGACTGACACGCACACACACACACACACACACGTGAGAGACGGATGGACAGACACGCACACACACACTCACGTGCACGCGCAGGCAGGCCGGCCCACGCGAGAGACGGACAGACACGAATGCATTACACACACACACACACACGCAGGCGCACGCGTGCATGCATTGTTACTTTTCTTGGTTGTTTATTAGATTACGGATTTTTCAAATGTTCATTTTTTTCCCTGTGCTTAAAACTCGTAAAAAAAAAAGTGTTTTTAGCGAGCGGGTCGTAAGGCTATAGCGCGAACTCTTGCAGTGTTAGTTTTCTCTGTTGTTCAACGTTTTCTAAGTGTTATTCAATGTTTTTACATTTAGTTTACTATTACGCTGTGCATTCAATGGTATAATTAACTATATTTGTGCTTAAAATCTTAAAATATATATATATATATATTTACATACAGTTCATACGGTCTGGAACAGATTAATTGTATTTACATACAATCCTATGGGGGAAATTACTTCGGTTCCACTGTATTACTTTCTGACAAAATTACAGGCATTTTACGGAAATACAAACCAGTATTACTGAGAGAGAAAATTATAGGCACACAGTACAGTGACGCATATTGCAGCCACATACAAGGTCCCTTGCCATTTAATATAGACTGTCCCCACTAATATTTATGCGCTACTGTTCTAGCGCCCGTTATTGTAACGGGCTTAATGTCTAGTATATATATAAAATCCAAGGTTTTGGTTTCGTCCATTGCGGGAGATGGACATCTGAAGTGGAGCTCCATTAGCAGCGGTGTTATTTTTTCTATTATTTCTTATTATCCTGTATTTACCCAACTCAAGGGTTCTATTATAGTATATGCAAGCATATATAAACATGACTGGTAAGAAAAGGGCTCAGAAAGAAACAGAAAAGAAACCTAAAGCTACATCCAAGCCTAGACAGGAAAGTCCAAGTTCAAGTTCAAGGTACGGCCTTTCAGAGACTGACCTGGAACAGAGAGGCAAAAGCCCAGACTTCTCGGGACCACGGTCCACTGCATCGTCTCCAGTTGAGAGTGAAAATGGGAGCGAATGTGCAAGTGACGCAGGTCACGATAGCTCGCCGATTCCAGAAGATCACTTGAAACTGGAAAAGGCCTTGCAGTCCATTTTTTCATTTACTCCTCATGAGGTGGGAACATCGTTTGTAATAGAGCTCGCCACTTCATCTACGATGCACGAAAGCAGAAATGATCTGTACGAATTGAAGGTAATGATCGCTGAGCTCAAGCAAGAGATAAAGAAAGATATAAAGAAAGAAAGAAATGGTATAAATGGTACGCTCAAGACAAGCGAGAAGACAAGTGAGAAGCTGCGGCAGGAGCTGCAAGAGCTGCGGCAAAATAATAAAGACTCGAAGAAACGCGTATATAATCGCTTTGAGGTGGCCGTTAAAGGTATGCTGGAAAAAATTGAGGAGCACATTCAGGAAATTGAGAGCACTTGCCGATCAGCTGGAAGACGTTAAGCAGACATTCACGACTCGAATTGAAATAGCCGAACATTTAGCATCCAACCCTTGATGGAAAAGCAACAGCTGCGAATTCCGAATACAAAATACTCAGAGACAGATTTGCTGCTCTGGAAGATGGATGCAGAAGGAATAATATTAGAATTGAAGGTCTACCTGAGGATTGTGAAAGTCCAAACCCAGTGAAATTCATAGCTGAACTATTCTTCAGAATAATTGGAGAGGACTTTAAATCAGACACCAAGATAGCAGCAGCTTATCGCATACGGGGATCGAACACATCTAAACCTAGGACATTTGTTGTGCGCTTCGAGAAGTTACAATCTAAATTAAATGTGATTTCACTTCTCCGACAGAAACAAGAGATTACATTTCAAAACAACCATATTCCTATTTTCCCTGACTTCTCACCCTCAACAGCTGCTAAGCGTGCCTCTTTTTATAATATTAAACAGCTTACGAAAAGCCAATATCAGATATAGCCTCTTGTATCCTGCCAAATACATATTATACACATTTATGTTTGCATGTGTCGAAGAAATTAAATTAGTAACTTTTTTTTCTCCTCTTTTTACTATTCTAATGGAGACGGTTAAATATCATACCCTTGGTTTATTGTTGTTGTTATTATTGTAACAGGGTTTATTACGTTTATCCAGGGCCACTTTTTAGCACCATTCCCTGGGTTTACAATCTTAACATTTCTAGAATGTTGAAGATTTTTTTTTATGCTTCTAGTATTTAGACTGTATTGGCAATAGATATCTCAATTTTAATCCTCATACACCGCTGCTGGGGGCTTGTTTTGTTTTGGAGGCGTGCTCTGTCTCTAGGTATGTCAGAGGACTGGGACTTTGTGAAGTGGGGTTCAGCCTCACGTGGGGAGGCAAAACAAGGGTGGGGGGACTAGGGGGGAAAAGAAAGAGAGCAAGCTATCTCTAACCTATCCTTTTAATCCTTATAATTATAATTACCAACATAACAGTAGACTGCATGGCAATAACCCCTGGGAAAATTGGAAATTAAGGTCAAAGCTGTCTCACTTTCAATTAAGACTACAAAAACTCAGAATCAATTTCTCCAAGACGGGACAGTTAACCTTGTGAGCTGGAATGTTAATGGCCTGAATCACAAATTAAAAAGAAAGTATTCTCTCACCTAACAGGTCTAAATTCTAAAATAGTATTTTTACAGAAGACCCACTTATTAAGCAAGGATCAGTTCCAGCTGCAAAAAGACTGGACTGGCCAAATGTTCCTATCCAGTTTTACAAAAAAAAAAACTAGAGGTGTGGGAATTCTTATCCATAGAACAGTCTCATTTGTAGTATCATTTGTAGTATCTGATCCTGAAGGGAGATACACAATTCATCCATCCATCCATTATCTAACCTGCTATATCCTAACTACAGGGTCACGGGGGTCTGCTGGAGCCAATCCCAGCCAACACAGGGTGCAAGACAGGAAACAATCCCTGGGCAGGGTGCCAGCCCACCACAGGGCACGCACACACACACACACACACACACACACACACACCAGGGAAAATTTAGAACTGCCAATGCACCTAACCTGCAAGTGTTTCGACTGTGGGAGGAAACCAACGCAGACACAGGGAGAACATGCAAACTCCACACAGGGAGGACCCGGGAAGCAAACTCAGGTCTCCTTACTGCGAGGCAGCAGCGCTACCCACTGCGCCACCGTGCCACCCTAGATACACAATTATCATGGGTAATTTATTTAAGTGTAAAGTGATTTTGATAAATGTTTATGCACCCGATGTGGATGATAGGGACTTCATCCAAAATGTACTGTATTTGCATCCATTCCCAATGTGAACACTCATAAAATTATAATGGCTGGGGATGTTAATTGTGTTTTAAATCCAGACCTTGGTAGATCTCCTGCCACATGGGTGATGACATCTAACACTGCAAAGACAATTACACAGTTTTTAACTGACCACAACTTATCAGACCCCTGGAGATTTCTAAACCCAAACTCAAGAACATATTTTCTACTCACCAGTGCATCATTGCTACTCAAGCATTGATTCTCTCTTTGTAGATAACCATTTCTTGCCTACGATTAAATCCTGCAAGTACGGCGCTATTGTTATTACCGACCATGCCCCTCTGATCTTGGAGCTAAAATCATTATGCCCCACATACTCTTCTTGCAGATGGCTTCTTAACCCACTTTAATTAGCAGACGAGAACTTTACAGAATTTATATGAAAACAAATCAGTTTTTTTCTAGAGACAAATACATCTTCAGAGGTCTCTGCAGGAATAATCTGGAACCCTGAAGGCCTTCTTAAGAGGACAGATTATCTCATATCTTTCCCACAGAAATAAATTTGAAACCAAGCAGGTATCAAAGCCAACCAGCGAAATTACTAGAATAGATGAACATGCCAGGTGTCCAAGTGAGGTTCTTCATAGGTAAAGACAGGCTCTGCATTCAGAACTCAGCCTTTTGACAACTAAAGAAACTGAACAACTCATTTATAAATCAAGACATCATTACTATAAACATGGAGAGAAAGCTAATAAGATTTTAGCTCCACAAATCCACAAGCAAGAAGTTCGCAATGCAATCCCAGCAATCACCAACATGAACAGAGACAAATTCATTGACCATAAAAATATAATGTACACATTTAGAGACTACTATAAATCCTTATACTGTATTCTACTGAGTTTAAAGAAGACAAGACACAATCTAATGCATTTCTAGATGCATTAGAGATACCACATATACATACTTTTAGTGCAGAATAATTGGATAAACCGTTGGCACTATCAGAATTATTAGATGTGTGACGGATGGCTGGGCCCCATGCCTGGCCAGGATGCCCCTACAACATATGTACCAAGGGGGGGCAAGGATGGGAAACCCAGTATCTCCCCCTGGACGCTAGATGGCAGCCTCCCTGGGTTGCAGTGGTGCCTCGGACTCCCCCAGGGCTTCATGGAGGTTGGAGTTCTGTGCAGCCCTGTTGGGTTTCGCAGGCGCCGCCAGGGGGTGCTCTACAGCAGGAGCTGCTGGCCCCTTTTGGGCATTGGTTTTGCCACACCCGGAAGTGCAGCCGGAAGTCGGCAATCAAGCACCTGGAGCACTTCTGGGTACCCAATAAAAGGAGCCAGCGACCACCACTCAGTGGCCAGAGTCGGGTGGAGGTTAACTGGGAGGAGTGGTGGTGCAGAGAGTGAGCATTTGGAGTTTGTGTTACTTTGGGACTGTGTTGTGGCTTGGGGGGAATACGGGGAAGATGTGCCCTCCAACTGCAGAAAAATAAAACTTTATTTATTTTATATACGTGCCTTGGTGTCAATCTGTGTCGGGTTGGGTGCAATATAATGCCTTTTAACAGATGCTATAAAGTCACTTCAGAGTGGGAAAGCAGTAGGCCCCAATGGCTACCCTGCTGTTCTCCACTCAGCTAGCTCCCCACCTATTAGCAACATTCACAGAAGCTAGAGACAATAAAATTCTACCTCAAACTTTTCACCAAGCATTAATCACTGTCTTTCCTAAACAAAATAAGGACATATTACAATGTGCATCATACAGACCAATTTCACTTCTGAATAATGATGTTAAGATACTCTCCAAAGTCCTAGCTAGAAGGATGGAGAAAATGCTTCCTTTGTTAATATCACAAGATCAAACTGGATTTATTAAAGGCCGACACTTAGAGCCCAATCTACAACATCTGTTTAATGCAATATATTCACCCGCAAAGTCAAACATCCCAGAGATTTTATTATCCTTGGATGCAGAAAAAGCATTTGATTTGATTGAATGGAACTACCTATTCACTACATTGGAGAAATTTGATTTTGGTCTGACATTTGTGCATGGATCAAACTATTGTATACCAATCCAGAAGCTTATGTTTGTAATAACATCATTAATTCTGACTACTTTAAATTAGAACGTGGTACCAGACAAGGATGCCCCTTGTCACCACTACTTTTTGCAATTGCCATTGAGTAACTGGCAGTTCACTGTTGAAATGCTTATGAGATAAAGGGGATTATCAGAGAAGAACTTGAATAGAAAATTTCTCTATATGCAGATGATATGGTACTGTGTATATCAGACCCACAAAATACTGTGCCCGCAGTCATAACTGTACTAACAGAATTTCAAAAGATCTCTGGTCTCAGAATTAATTTGACTAAACGTGTACTCTTTCCAGTGAATTCTCAAGCACCCAATATTAGATTGGACACCTTCCCTTTTTTCATCGTAGATCAGTTGAAATATCTAGGGGTAAACATCACAAGTAAACATAAAGCTCTTTATCAACAAAATTTCACTGTCTGTATGGAAAAAATTAAGCAAGACTTGCATAGATGGTCAACCCTTCATCTCACTCTAGCTGGAAGAATTAACATTGTTAAGATGAATATTCTCCCTAAGCTTCTCTTTTTAATTCAAAACATCCCAATATACATCAAGAAATCATTTTTTAAGAAATTAGATTCAACCATAACCTCATTTATTTGTAATTCAAAACATCCACGTATCCAAAGAGCGACCCTACAAGACCTAAGGCAGAGGGTGGCATGGCTCTACCTAACTTTCAGTTTTATTACTGGGCAGCAAACATACAACATATAAAAACCTGGACACAAATAGAAGAACACACACAGGATTGGTCTGCAATAGAAATAAAATTCTGCAGTACTTCTTTACATTCCTTGCTTTTTGCCCCAATAAATGCAAATTATCGCCAATATACTAACAACCCAATTGTGCTTCGCTCACTCAGAATATGGAACCAATGTAAGAAGCATTTTAAGATAGAGAATCCTTTATCGGTGGCACCTCTGCATTAGAACCACATTTTTCAACCCTTGCAAACATATGCAGTTTTTAATATCTGGAAAATATTTGGGATTGAATCACTTAAAGATCTTTATATAGACAACGTCTTTGCATCCTATGAACAATTAAATTCTAAATTTAACTTTCCAGCAACACATTTTTTCACTATCTTCAAATTAGAAACTTTGTTAAACATAACCTGTCCAATTTTCCTCATCTCCCACCTTCCTCTATGCTAGAAAAATATTGATCAGTTTCAAGGACTTAGACACCATCTCTGCAATATATCATACCATTTTACAGTCCCTCCCTTTCAAAGATCCAAGAGGACAATGGGAAAAGGATCTCTCCCTCAACATATCAGAAAAGGAGTGGAAGATAGCAATGCAGAGAATTCACTCAAACTCCATATGCGCAAAGCATACAATTATTCAACTCAAAATTATATATCGAGCACATCTGTCTCGCTTAAAATTGTCCAAAATGTTTCCAGGGCAAAATCCAACCTGCGAGCAATCAAGTTCAGGCCTCACTGGGTCACATGTTTTGGGCCTGCACTAAATTGACATCATTCTGGACCAAACTTTTTAAATGCCTTTCAGACAGCCTTGGAGTCACAATCCCTCCTAACCCATTAACAGCTGTGTGTGGTGGGCTCATTGAGGGGGCTTAAAGTGGAGAAGGACAAACAAACTGTGATTGCCTTTACTACACTATTGGCATGCAGACTTATTTTGCTCAACTCGAAGAATCCTAACTCTCCACTTGTAAGTCAGTGGGTAACTGATGTTATATATTATTTGACATTGGAAAAAATAAAATTCTCACTTAGAGGATCTGTGCAGAAATTTTCAGAACCTGGCAGGATCTAATCAATAACATTTTAGAATAAGCTTTTAAAGCTCTTAGGAAG
>NC_053168.1:82212470-82290454 GCF_016835505.1 Polypterus senegalus
GGGCATGTGACGTTATGAGACTGGCCTTCACAGGAGGGACCCGTCAACTTGCCAAGATTACGTAAATGAAAAGTGCAACTCAACATCGCCGACCTTAATAGTGCAGTAATTAGAACAACAAAGGAAAGTAAATATTACTGAAGAGAAAATACTAGCACCAAAACTTCAGAATTAAAATAAAGTAATTCTGAAGTTAGGACGATTTAAAAAAAAAAAACAAAAAAAAAAACAGTTCAAGACCAGATTTAATTGATACGTTTAGTGTACTAAAGATTTGACAAGAACCACAAGTAAATGTGAATTAAATATGCATAAGGAAAGCACGGAAAAATGAATTTTGCAAATTTCTTTTAACTCTTCACCTAATAATGTTATCTTCTTCTTTCGGCTGTTCTCATTTAGGGGTCACTACAGGGGATCATCCGTCTCCATCGAACCCGCCTTTTACATCAATTTCTGCCGCACCAACTGCCTTCCTGTCCTCCCTCAGTGCATCCATAAACTCCATCTCACTTTGTCACCAAACTGTCATACCTGTGTTGTCCCTCTAATGTACTCACTCCTAACCCTGTCTACCCTTGTTACTCTAAGCAAAAATTGTAGCCTCTTCAACTCTGCCAATAATAATAATAATAATAATAATGTTTTAAAACTCTAAAACTCTACACACTGGGTTTAAAACAAATTTACATCTTTCTAAACTTCAAATGTATTAAATAGGCAAGAAGATTAAATGTTAAAGTTTAAGGCCCAGTTTCCTGTTAAGGGCTTAAAATAAACCAGGACTAGGCTAATTCTACTTAAATTAATCCACACTAAACAACTGACTTTCTGAGATGTCGCTTAAATTTGGATTAACTAGTTCTAGACTACAGAGTCTCAGATTAAGGTAATCAAGGACAAGTGAGATCATCTTTTGGAAACCCGATTAGATTAATGGCATGCACATGTGGCTAAGGAGAGGTTGCTATAAAAACCTGGTATGGAATACTTGTAATTCATTAGTCTTAAGGAGTGTGTGGAACAGGAGTCATTACACTTAACCAAAAAATGGATAAAGACAAAAGAAAACGCTCAAAAAACTTCAGTGAATTTGAAAAGACCCTTTTTAAACAAATTGTATCAAACTATCCTGTAATTGAAAACAAACAGCATGATTCAGGTACAGAAAACAAGAAGAAGAAAGCATGGATTTCCATATTGAATGAATTCAACTCAAATGAAAAAGTAACCAAATGGACACTCCAACAAGTTCAGGTATGATTTATTATTGCCCCATTCTTACAAATCAGTAAATTATAAATGTTTTCATCAATGAAATGTAAAAAGAAAACAATATTATGTAGAACTCCAACTTCAGAGTGTATATTATCTTGTAAAGGTCCTGTGGAAAAACATAAAATAAACCTGAAAAACAACTGCTGCTACGCGTCAAGAGCGTTTCAAGACAGGTGGGGGACTTCCAGTTCCACCAGACACAGAGGAGTTGGGGACTTGTTGGCTGGGATTATTGAAAGTCAGCAACCCCTGGAAGGTATTCCAGATGATGACCATTTGGACAGTTCAGGTGAGGAATCTTTCAAAGACTCATTTGATAGGACATGTCTCATTTACAGTAACATGTGTTATCCCATCCAACATACAGTAATTAAATGCAAGTCATGTCTTGTAACAAAAATGACGTAATGACCTTTATTGTTGAAGTCAAATGTAATACTAGATTTTTTCTTCCATACAAAGATGACCTGATCTTCACCCAGGACTTGGGGGGCGCAGGGAACAGTCAAGAGGCTCAAATGAATCCATCAGCAGCCAGCACCAACATGCAGCAGCATCCAGTCACCTGCGGTAGCATTAGTCAGCATCCAGCAGTCTCTAATCCAGGCAGCAGGTCAAGAGGGAAAAGGATGACCATTCATGAGAAACTTGCCATAGAGTTCCATGAATGTAAATTAAAATATTTAAAAGAAGAACATGAAGTCAAAATGAAAATTCTTCATCTTGAGTTGTCTATGAAAGAGAGAGAGATGAAGCAGCAGCAGTGTCAATTGTCTTTGGAACCAAACCTCAGTTAAATAAAAAATTTCCTGAAATTTTTTACCTGTCTATGCCAATCATTTATGTATCATTCAAGACACATTTATGAGAAGTGCTGCAAAGCAAAAGCATCTCTGTAAGCAAGTCCATTTCTGTCATTGGCTAGCTCAGGGATGGGGACATGTTGGTCATCATCATCTTCAATATCAGGGTCTGGGCAGCCGCACCGTTTAAGAAAATTATGAAGCACTGCTGTTGCAATAATAACAATGCAGCACCTCCTAGGTTCAAACCGCAGTGTATTTCGGAGACACTGGAAACAATTCTTCCATATACCAAACATGCGCTCTATTAGCCCTCTGGTGAGAATGTGAGCTTGGTTATAGCGCTGTTGCTCTGGTCTGACTGGATGGGGATAAGGGGTGAGCAAGAAGTTTGTCTGCGCATACCCACTGTCACCAAGTAGAATTCCAGAGTGTTGTCTTGCTTCAAACGGAGTATATAAAGAGGAGTTGTGGAAAATCCTTGAGTCATGAGTTGAACCTTTCCAGCGTGCAACAATATTGGAGAACTGCATAGTGGGAGTGCACACTCCTTGTACATTTATTGAAAACCAGTTTTTACGATTTCTGAATTCCTCAGCATCTGCTGTAGAGGGACACTTGATGGGAATGTGTCAGCCATCGATGCAACCAATGACTCCAGGGAAGTTCCAATATTCATAGAAATCTACCTTGCAGGTGGCCTGTTCGGCAGCATTTGGGAACTTGATGAAATCCTTTTTCAGTTCACATATAGCACTGCAGACTTTGTGTACTATTTTGCACACCGATTCACCTACACCACACAAATCCCCAGTTTCCCGATGGTAGGTTCCACATGCCAAAACCTTAAGGTAATTAATATTTGTAAGGAAGGAGAAATAGGGGTGCCTCTGACTAAGTCACCTGTAAGCTTGGGCTGCAGCAAACCAATTATTTCTGTTGCATTTTCCTTTGACATACGGAAACGGTCAAGAAAATGTAAATCATCAAAATCATTTAGTGGGTTGCTCCTGTCTTTTAGCAACCTTCTTTCTGGTCTTGGTGGTGGTCTCTTACTGTCATTGAAATAGTCAAAGTAATCCATTTTTTGCTACTGTGGACGTGAGCCTTGAGGCAAGCAGTTTTTAATCTGAGGTTAAACCTGCTTCTGACCAGGTTTAATTTAAGACTTAATTTAGATCTGGATTAGGTCTAATTCTACTTCTAGAAATCCAATTGTTTAAGTCAAGACTAGTGCAAGTCTGAGACTATTGTAATCCATGTGTGAGAAAGCTACTTCAATAAATCCAGGTTTAAAATGGCATTTAGTCTACAACTAGGCTTAATCCCCGTACGGGAAACCGGCCCTAAATGTTTTAGGCTATGAAAAACGGACAAGTTTATCATGTTTAGTATAAGAAAACAAATTACATCAAAACGTCTGGTTTTTTTTTTTTTACCTGTTCTGAAATTTTGCTTCTAGTAACACAATCACGTACTGCCTGGTCCCAAATGGGGCTTGCTGAAGCTTCATCTGTAATGCCTTCAACAGTTAATTGCTGAACCTTCTCAAAATCTAAAAAATATAGAAAAAGTTA
This sequence comes from Polypterus senegalus, assembly GCF_016835505.1. NCBI lineage: Eukaryota > Metazoa > Chordata > Cladistia > Polypteriformes > Polypteridae > Polypterus > Polypterus senegalus. Next base: position 82,216,129 of record NC_053168.1, read on the forward strand.
TAGAAATTGTCTATGCTGAGATTAAGTGCTAAACAAAAGCGACATTACAAACTACACTATAAAAAAAAAAAAAAAAAAAAAAAAAAAATCTGTTTTTACAAAAAACTGGCAGCTGTGGTTGCCAGAATAATTCTGTAAAAAATTACAGTGAAGATGTGAACACCTTTACACAACAACCTGTAAATTTTACACTTTAAAACTGTTGTAAAAATAAAAAAATACAGTTTAAACTGGTAAATCCAACAGTCCTTTTCCGCTAAATTAACAGGACCACGCTGCTATTAAACTGATTTATTAGGTAAAATGTACATGCAGTTGTTGTTTATTTTACAATGAACTCCATTCAATTTTACTGTGATCATGCTAATTCAGCAGAAGAGAGAAGTTGGATTTACCAGTTTAAACTGTATTTTTTTTATTTTTACAACAGTTTTAAAGTGTAAAATTTACAGGTTGTTGTGTAAAGCTGTTCACATCTTCACCGTAATTTTTTACAAAATTATTCTGTCAACCAGAGCTGCCACTTTGTTTATTTGTAAAACAACAGATTTTTATTTTTTACAGTATACCAAACAAAATTGTTTTAACTGTAAAAACCTCATTATGAGACTGTCATTTAACTGAAAACCAATTTTTTACTCAAATTTTGTTTTAGTGTCTTCTGCAGTTTTAAAGAAAAGATAATAAGTTGCTTTTCCAATAATTTGTTAACCTCAAAAGTAGTGAAAAATGAGATGTTTTTGTTCAACATACATATTCCAATTACAAACATTACAAAACAGATTAATGGTTATCTTATTGGAACTGAAAAAAGAAAGATGCAGAGAAAGAGTGAAAAAGAAAAAGGGCAAGAAAGAAGGAAAGGACTTTCATTCTAAACATGTCTTAAGGACAATTAAGGGGTTATTTTGTATGAAAAAATGTAAGAGTTTTAACACCCTTTAAGGATTACTGCATTTCCGTATTAGAATACATAGAACACATGTACAAATATTTTCATACAAGCTCTTCCTCTTCAAATTGAGGTACAAGCATGGAAATGAGGAAATACAAGACCAATAAAACTCAGGAATATTACTTACAAACTTTGTAACAATTTTGTCTGAAACTTTTCCTGAAACTTACTTGCTTCTTGAACTTGTACAGCTGAGCAGATAATGAACTGAAACAAAAATTCAAACTATAAAAGTGAGGCACGTCAATAAATGCCATAAATATTACTGTTCATAGTCAGACATCACGTCACTCATGATCTGAAAGTTCTTGAATTGAGGTAACTATTCTGGGGTTAACATGAAGACGGGATGCGTTTGTCTCCTGCACTTTAATGCCCTTCTCTGGGTTGATTGAGAAAAAAACACCTTGGGAAATAGAAACACAGATGACCATATTAATAATGAACCCACTTCATTAACAATAAGCAGATTATTTTAAAGCCTCTTATAATAGTAAGAAGGTGCAATGACGGGTTAACCTCGAAGTTAAATGCAGCAGCTACTTTAGATTTGTGTGTAAATAATTGAGTAAAGCCAAGTCAAAATGACACCTCTGCAGAAACCCCAGAGTTGATGCCAGCTCCGATGGGTAATGGATGGTGAAGCAATAATAGCTCCCAAACATCATGCACAGGGCAGAAACGAAGGAGGGTATGTTGTTGCTTACAATGTTCCGATCTACACTCAGCATGAACCGTCTTGAAAAACAGCAGGATCGTCCTAAATAGAAAAACAATTCAAACAAGTCTTGTATTCCTAAAACATTCCACAAAGCAATTGTAGTATTTGTTTTTAGTTTTTCAAGGTCATTTAAAATTGCTTACTATCAGTACAGAAATCAGTGTATGTGCAGATTTAGCGAAGGCCACTTTGACTAACCTTAAGTGCTTACAGTAACAGGGGATGAACTGGGTGAAGGAGACTAAAGGATCCGGGAGGTCCTGGTGAGGCACCAACAGAAGAGCTGCTGCTTTCAGGAGTCTGGCCTGCAAAACACACACAAAGAATTACAAGGAACACGGTTTCTATATTTATGATTGATCTTTTATGCAGGCTACTTTGGTTACTGGTTGCATCCCGTACTGCAATACTTGACTTGCATCTCAGCTTCCCAGCAGCAAGGACTTTCCTGACTTGAACCAGCCTCAACGCTGACAGCAAATTGGCTTCCTCAATACACTGAAAATCATCATATGTCTCCACCTCAAAGGATCGCAAGTTCTCTTCTAGAATATCTTTTGTGGCTTCCGGAAGGTCAGGCAAGAGATCAGCAATAGCGGTGCGTAGAAATTTTTGCTCCAAGTCAGTCATTTCTGGAATTCAGGAAGAATGACACCAGTTTAAGATTACAAATAAAAGACAGGCGTAGACATTCATTCAAGTAACACTGTACATAAAATACCAATACGAGGAACCTCTGCTTTGAGTATAACACGTGGGTAAGGATTTGCAGTTTTTATTTCTGTAAAACTAAAATAAAAACTGCTGTCACTTTCATATTTTTCAAATAGTACATTATTATTTTTACTAAGCATACATATGCATTTTGTTTCACCACCACACTGGCCAAGATCTTGTTTATTATTTCGACAACACGCTGTGTTTCAGTGGAATGACTTGGTGCCCGTCAAGAACATATAATGGTAATGGATACAAATCTACCAAGTCATTAATTAATGTTCTAACATCACTGTCTTGTGCTTCGTTTTGTCACTGGTGGTATTCAGAATGTCAATCAGCATTATGTATATCCATCACAAAATACACACCTGCATCATTTTGAATTAAACTAATGGGAAGTTCCCCCAAACTCCATTGGCTCATCATTTTATAACAAAAGGAAATTGCATTTTTTATACGATGTACTTTTATACAGGTGGTCTGTGGAGACACAAATATTGTTTTCTGAAGAGCCAAAGTCACTCACTGCATGTTTAATTGTGTCACCGTAAAGGCTGAATAAAAAGTACAACTGTTTTGGACTTGCAGCAGCTCACTGCACCCTGACCCGGCTGAAAGATACGCCTGAAACATCTGATGTCTTTCAGATAAAGTTAAGCAGATGTTTTTAAAGTTTTTCAAATGTCTGGCACATCTCCTGAAGCAGCTGTGTTTACTTTCAAAACACATTGTCCATAATCTGATCAAGGGGCCAGATTTCAAAATTGGTGCTGAATAGTGCCGCAAGAAATGGGGTTTTGGTTTTAGTGGACTCTCAGGAAATAAACATTTTCTTCAGTCCAGATATTCTTGGATTATAATGTCAAGATAGGCTACCCGTGACAAAAATCTTTTGTGCACAAATCATATCAACAATATCTTTAAGCTGCAGACTTAACTGCCACACATCACCTTCTGGATTTTGCACTTTGTCACCAATTAATACAGGCAGCAACCTTAAGAAATTCCAATTCTGAATGGATTGACCCGAAAGCTTGGACACCTCAGAGTTGACAGCACATGACTTTGCGAGAGCATCAGATCCTTTGTACCTGAACTGCTTGATGCGCTGGTTCAAAAGTGAATATGTAACCCATTTCTTTTTCTTAATAAAATGCTTCAAGTACAGGGCAACATCACAGGAAAACAACAACATGTATTTATATAGCACATTTTCATACAAAAAAAAAAAAAAAATGTAGCTCAAAGTGCTTTACATAATGAATAGAAGAATAAAAGACACGGTTAGAAAATAAAATAAGTCAACATTAATTAACATTGAATAAGAGTTAGGTCCAATGGCCAGGGTGGACAGAAGAAGGAAAAAAACTCCAGACAGCTGGAGAAAAAAAAAATAAAATCTGCAGGGATTCCAGACCATGAGACCGCCCAGTCCCCTCTGAAAAGATACCCTCAAATACATCATGGCCTAAACAAGGTGGTAGACCGGGCTGGCAAACATGAAAAGATTTCAAAGCACTGAAAACAGAGTTTCTCTTTATACCTTTGACGTCTTGACGGTCTTCAGCTTGTAGATTGCCTACAGCAGAATCAGAGCTTTCAGGGGTGCGCTGTGGACCACATACATTTGGATCATCACTATGAAGCTCACTTCACGTGATTTCACAGTAACCTGTAAAAGTACCGAGAATGACTAAAGTTTTCAGCAAACCCACCAATGCTGTGTGAACCCAAATTGTCCCCTGCAATACAATACAGAGCCCCTTCCACCTTTTCACCTGTACGTATAGCGATTCCATTTTCCTCCAAATCTTTTAAATCCAGTAACATCTCTGAGAAAACCCTGGCACTTCCAAATTGTTTGAGGTCATGCTCTCTCCACAGTAAGACAAGGGACATGTGATCAGCATCACACATAAAGCAGGTAAATTTTGCCACAGAAAGATAGACTGCAACAACTTTGCGTTTTTTCCAAGCAGAGCCAAGGGGATTGACAATTTTAAAAGCATCCTGGTACAGAATTAGCTTCAGGCATCCCGGATTTTCAATGAAGAACTGGTTGGACCAAAAGTTTTGTCCATCATTTATGTCACCAAAATAATCGGAGTCTGTTTCACAATACTGTTATGACACTGAAGTCTTCCATAATTCTGACTCTAATAAGCTACTTAATATTTGCATCACAGGTATGTAGTAAGCAAACCTGTGTCATATTTTCATTGTTTCCTAATGTTATTTTTTTAGGTTCTGTGTATTTGAACATCTTTTTAAACACCTGAGCTCTTGAATAGGTTGTTCTTAGTGGTCCCGGGTGACAGACAGAGAACAGATCTGAATCCCTCATACAATCACAGATTTTAACAATAACAACTTTTGCTAGACATGACCTTTTTCAAAAGTGAACGTAGTTTACTTAGAGTGTAATCACGTCCCAACTCATGCACATTTTGCAGCTCTTCAACAACAGTCTGTATTGATGAAGCTGCCCTTTGCAGTTTTAGGTAGAATAAACATACATTCCTAAGAAAGGTCTCACTGAAATTCTGAGGCAATCCTTTCATTTGAGTTCACATGCAATGAGAGCAGAATGCTGAGAGACGTTACCCCTGTACGTGTCACTTGTGCTATTCACTGAACAAGCCCTATGTTTCCTGGAGATGTGGGCAGTAAATGGGCACTTCACAGTAAACGTATTTTTACAACCAGTTACTTGACATGCCACAGGTCAGGTCAGGTCACCCCCCCTTATATGCTCTTTTAAGCGGGATATACGAGTTCTTTTACGGCAGGGGTGTCAAACTCCAGTCCTGGAGGGCCGCAGTGACTGCACGTTTTTATTCTAACCATCTTCTTAATTGGCGACCAGTTTTTGCTGCTAATTACTTCTTTTAATGAACTTGACTCAGGGCCTTTAGTTGTTTCTTTTTCCTTAATTAGCAGCCAAACAATAATGAGACACAAAAGAAGCCGACACATCACACAATATCAGAAAATAAGGAAAGGTGAAGGTCTCAGTAAGGTCGATCTCTCAACTCACCAAAACACTTTGACGAATGTCTTATGAAAAACAGAAAATCAACAGTTTTGGAAATATCAGCTGTGGCAGAACGAGAGCAACAAGCAGCCGTGGAATTAAATAACGAGTTTAATTAATAGCAAGCATCGGCTTCTCATTAAGAAACTGGTTGGAGTTTCAAGCCCCAGTTTAGCTGGTCATCTGTTGGCTCGTTTCATGTCTCATTTGTGTTTGGCTGCATGCATTTTAATGAGGAAACGAATCAATTCATAGGACTGAATCCTTCTAGCAGGGCTATTAAAATGTGAATTAGCAGTGAAAACAGGTCACTGATTAGGAAAAGGGTCTGAATGAAAACCTGTAGCCGCTGCGGCCCTCCAGGCCTGGAGTTCGACACCCGTGTTTTACGGTGTGAAACTGGCGCTCACATAGCGAAATGGCGCACTGAAAATCTGTAACAACGGCTCTAGCAGTAACAGAGTGTGCAGGCATGTTGTGAACCCGATAGAAATAAGCTTTAAAAGCTGCAGATGTACAAAATGTCCGCTTGCAGTCAGCACAAACATTTGAAAGAGCAATAGGGTTCGTTCGTATGAACTCTACAATGCAGCACGTACCTCCTCGACGAAGCTTAATGCTTTGCTGCAAAAACGGAAGGTAATCATTTTCAGAAAACTAATAAAAACGTCGTTTTTTAAACGTTTTACCCTTCGCGGATAACGCAGCCTCAACCACCGTTCCACAACAGCATGGCGAACTAAAAAGCTAACTGAAGACAAACCATCCGAATGAGTTCAACATTAAGCATGAAACCTACCAGACTAATTAACACCCGCTTAGTCGGCGTTATGACTGTAAAATATACCCTCGGCCACAAACAAAAGCAGTATCCTTGTGATTTAAAAAAAACGGTAATATATTTCAATTTTGAAGGAAATGACGCGTTAGCTTACCAGTGGTACTCGGACGTCATTTTCCAGACGCTACTAAATTGGACGCACACTCAGCCGCGAACTTCGGCAAGATGACGGCTCCCGCAATAATTTAGTCCAATGAGAGAACAGAAACACATTCTGCTGCTCTGTGAGTGGACGAGGCAGCGCTTACGAGTTTTAGATTCAAACACAGCTGTTTATTTTCGCGGGAATGTAAAATGTGCCTTGCAAATCATTACTGCTATATTTAAAATTGCCTTAAGGCACTATAAATATTACCAAATGTCATTCTGTAATAAAAAAAACAGAAACGTCTCATTTTATCATTTACAACTGATTAACAATTAATATAATGCAAAAATAAATAACTGATGAACAGCTATGGAACAAATGAGCAGCTAACTGACCATTTAGAAGAGAAAAAAATACAAATTTCTGCAACTCACTCACCGGTCACCTTGTGTAAATGCTCTCAAATTAAAATTGAAACTTTACAATCTACACATTAGGAAATCATAATTATTTTTCTTTTAATACCTGTATTCTCTGACGGGCAGGCAAAATAACATTTTTGTCAATGTCCTAATATTTATGAAACTAACTGTAAATCTGTATTATATATAATATTACATACAGCAAAATGTTGACTTTTATTTTCTTACTGTCTTTTATTTTTCTATTCTTCATTTTGTAAAGCACTTTGAGCTACATTTTTTGTATGAAAATGTGCTATATAAATAAACGTTGCTGTTGTTACAGTATAATATTAACAACATGCTCCACGTTCACTGCAGTCTCATGCGCTTAGTTAGGCTGAGCACATTTTATTTTGTACAGTGAAGATAAATGGGAAAGAGCAGGTTTTAAGGAACGTTTCAATAACACTCAAATGTTTTAAAATCTATAAGCTCTACTTAATCATGAGCTCTTTTATTAGGGATGATATAAAAATAGTTCAAGTGTAATGCAGTTTACTGATAGATTGTTAACTACTCAATTCTAAACAGACACATCACCTGCTTTTTAAGCCACTCATATTAACATAATTTACTGTATTTGTGCATATTCTTATCTGTAAAGTATGACATATGGATATGTAAAATGTAATATGGTTTTTTAAAAAAAAACAATTTTAACACTGTTATCTTGTGATATTAACTATATTTTATTGCTTTTTGTATCACAGTTTTTCTATGTTTAAAATACAGTAATCTGTAAATTCTACAAAGAAATATGATCCTTTTAACATATTATTAAAAATATTATTTGAAATGATTAATCTATTAATTATTATTTGAAATTAAATAGTTGTGTTTGGTTAGGTATTTTACTATAGTATTACTGTAAATCAAACACTGCTGCATTGTTTTTCTATTTACACTTTTTTGATGTAATGATTTTACAGCAATTCACTGTTAATTTCAGACATTTTTTACAGTGTATATACAGATGTACAGTCTATATCTAAGCAGCTGCTCTCAGAAAGCTGAACCCTACTTACTTGAACAAATTTAATAATTAAAGTTATTCAAGTACACTTAGGACTATTTTATAAAACCTTTATAACTGACAATACTAATTACTACCACCCAGCACCTTTTTTTTTTACCAAACCAAAAATAAAATACTTAACAGAATCACATTACAAACAAGTGAAGAGTTGGATTACAATAATTAAGAGTACACAATGCCGGATGTTTTTATATTAACAGGATCCTGTGTCTCAAGTGTTGTGACAGCTATTAGCGTCTTTCACACTATTCGTTTATGAGAGAACAGTGGAAGCCTACCTTTAGCCATCATATAAAACAAAGTGTTCAACTTTCAGCAAAACTGACATTAAAATAAGATGGTAAGAACAAACTACTACAGCCAGCGTGCCCCACCAGGGCCAAGAATGACCATCTCTAAATCAATGTCAACCACTGCTATTCAACTCTTATTTCACAGGCTTCACCAATACCTCTGCTTGCAAACTTAGAAATCAACAGATTTCCTGTACTTAAAATTATTTTTAAAACTCAGAACAATAGCTACTGTTGTCAAAGCTTTTAATAAACTGGAGTATACAGTTTTTACAGTGTTATTGTAGTTATAACAAGAAAATAAAAGCTAATGACATGAAAAATATAAATTATCTTCATTCCCTAACAAACGTTTCTCAGCTAAGTATAATATACACTGCTAGGTCCATCTCAAGCAACACAGTGAGAAGAGCAACAAGGAGCAGAGTGTCCAGCCAAATGACATATTCATTACCCACAAGAACAAGCTTCTAACTAAGAAACTGACAGCAATAAACGACATATAAAAGACATCTAAACTAAATGCATAATTTCAGATAAATTCTGCCACAAATGACAAACATTTTTCAATCAATATGAAGACAGTAGTTTCCATCCAGTTTTTGGTGACGTTTTGTTATCGACAAACAGAATATACATAAAAAAAAATGTGCGAAATTTGCTGTCTCCAGCCTGTTTCCATCCAACTGACTTTTTATTGATAAAACTAGACATTAAGCCCGTTACAATAACGGGTGCTAGAACAGTAGTGCAGTATGAACTGTATGTAAATATATATTTTTTTACGTTTTTAAGCACAAATATAGTTAATTATATCACTGAATGCACAGCGTAATAGTAAACTAAATGTAAAAACATTGAATAACACTAAGAAAACTTTGAACAACTGAGAAAACTAAGACTGGAAGAGTTCGCACTATAGCCTTATAACCCGCTCGCTAAAAACACCGTTTTTAATGAGTTTTAAGCACAGGGAAAAAAATGAAGAGTTGAAAAATGAATAAACAACCAAGAAAAGTAACATTGCAACAATGCACGTCCCGCGTCCCTGTGTGTGTGGTCTGTCTGTCTCTCATGCGCCTATGTGTGTGTCTGCACATGGAAATCACAGGAACAGACTGAACACGTGCCGTGTGACCCCGCGCATGCGCACTTCACCAGAAGACACACAGGACGCACACAGGGCTTTTATTAAAGAGGATGATGGCGTGCGTGATGACGTCACCCCCTCCAAAACGAACTGTCGCATAAGTTTTGTTGTATCGCGAAAAAAATCTGCCCTTGAGCCGTTTCCATACATAATTTTGTGTATGTCGCAAATTATCTACCTTTTGTTTTCCACGTTACACCCCTCCACTAAACAAAGAAATGGAGAGATTATTCAGACAGTTTTTTGAAATTTGCCAGCTTACTGTTATTTCAGTTTCACAAATAATTGGAATTGTACATAATATCCGAAGACGACAGCAGAATGAAGCAGTTGCTTGTCCGATAGCCCTAGAGCTCGAAGAAAGTACCCCAGTGCGACGAAACCCACGGGTATGGGAGAGACGACGGAATAAGACCTTCTGGGAGGAGGTGGTGGAGAGACACTTCACAGAAAATCTCTGGCTGCAACATTTTAGAATGACACGGCCAACGTTTGAGAGGTTGTGTGGATTCATCAGTCCTGATGTTGCGCCCATCACAGGTTGTCACCGACCACCGGTTCCAACCCCAAAGCGGATTGCCATCGCCCTTTACAAGCTGGCAACCTGTGCCGAGTATAGAGAAACTTTCGGGGTTAGTAAAACTACCGTCCATTGATGTGTATATGCTGTGTGCACCGCTATTAAAGAAAAATTAATGCGGCGTTATATCAGACTTCCGACTGTAGCGGAGGCCAATGCATACCGCAATTCCTTGGTGCATCTTGTGCCACAGATTTACGGTGCGCTGGATGGCACGCATGTGCCTATTCTTCCCCCGACGGAAGGCTACCGCGAAAACATTAATCGCAATGGGTGGCCATCTATTGTTCTCCAGGCCCTTGTTGATGACAGGTGCATGATACGAGACATTTGCGTTGGCACTCCTAGAAGTGCCCATGATGCAGCTGTGTTTGCAGCATCGGATCTGTACAGGTGAGCCTACCTTTCAACATCCCTTCTCAGTGCGATAATAACTGAATTAGTACTGTAACCTGCTTCCCTCAAGGTTTTTAATTAAAACTGAAATTTGATTAATTAATAATTTAATAAAAAAAAACTAAAGTTAATATTAATGAGAGAATTTCTCATATATGCTAAAACATCTGCCGAATAATAAATAAGAAAAAAATGTTTAGATAATGAAACACACGGTTTCTTAAATATTTTGACTGGCACAGTAAACTACCTTTGTGGTTTTTGTATTATTAAGACATCCTGAGAGACACCCCCAGGCTACAGTTGATGTGGGGGGAGTTCAGGTACCCCTTTTAGTAGCAGGAGACCCAGCCTATCCGCTACTGCATTGGCTCATCACGAGAAATAACGGGTCTCTTCATCAGACCATGCGAACCGCTCCGCTATTCTCGTTTTGATTGCACGTGATGAAAATGTATCATGTGACACATTTATTTGCGTTAAAGCCCTTTTTTTCCGACAAAAAGTGTTTCCAATGTAGTTTTTGCGACATCTGAAGTATCGATATGGAATTTATGCGCTAAAGTTAAACGGAAAAATATTATGTCGACATGTACAACATTTTCCATCAGCTAAAATTTGAAGCGCTAAATATTTTTTCGCAAAAACTCCTTGGATGGAAACCTGGAATAACTCCGTTCTTATCCTTTCATCAGTTAGAATTAGAGTTTCAGTATAGTTGTGGTTTCTTCTTGCGCTGCTTGTTTGGATTAACTATGCTTTGGCTTTTACTTCTCTAATAATACAGCCCCTACATATATATACATAAAAATACACAAAACACTTGAGGCAGATATATATTCACACGAGTCCAGACCGCCACTCCAAAGGGTTATTATCCATAAAAAAAAGGAGAACCATGCGAGGAGGGTGCTCAGATTGGGACGGATCGAAGAACGATGGATGACGGCGCAATCGCGAAAGTAAAAAAAGTCGCAGATCTCAGCCTCTGAAATCGGCAAGCTAAAGCGTATGGACAGTTTCAAGAAAGAAAAGACGTGCAGGTGGCCACCTCACTAACCTTGACCCAGCGTTTGGGCGAGACGTTTCTACCTTTTATTTTCCTAGGCGTTCATAATGTCCATCCTGTATCAATCACTTGTAACGTAAAGCAACTCTTCCTCTCTCTCACTGCCTTCTCGCTTTTTTAATTTCGGCACTCCGACTCCTCATTGGCTGCCAACAGACCTTCAGTATCCCGCCCATGTAGTTAATCCCGTTCAGTCACAACTCCCAATCCTAAACTGCGAAAGGCTCCTCCGCCAGAATCTAAGTGGAAGCCCCCGACAGTAACGGACAGCACACAACAGACTGACGAGATACAACACACACACACGGGTAAAATATGATTACAATATACTCCTTCTGTGGCGGTGCTACAAGCTCAGGTGGTTTATCTAGTCTCTTAGGTTTGTTAAAGGTGCCATTGTGAATGGGGAGCAGGCTTCCAGTGCTATTTTTTTGGTATTGCAAATGAGCATTTTTGAGATGGAAAGACCTCATCTGTGTGTGTTTGTGTTTTTTGTTCTCTTTCTAAAGACATACCAATTAGGTTTATCAACTCAAAATGCATCTTAAATTATAAAGTGCTGATTATCTTCACACTTGGATATAGACCTTCTTAGCTCATGCACTGTAAAAAATAAATCTTGCAATAAAAAATAACTAACTATACGCAAAATAATCATTACCTTAATTAATTAAAATGGGTTTTACCCTTTTTCTTGATTATTTAATTCTAATTCAATAAAAAAATTAAGAATAATGTTAACTTATTATTTTTCTTAAAATGTAAACATTTTTTATAACTTATTCTAAGTAAAAACAACTAAACTATGAATTGAACACATTTAAGTTAAGTTAAATGTAATGACGCTGCACTTCCTCTCACATCGATTTCTTGGTCTTTACAACGCATTCAGCTGTAACGCTTATCCATAATAAGAGCTATTTTACTACGAGTGTGTAAGTATAAAGCATATTAATTCCGTAATGAATAACTAATATTTCAATTCATATAGTTACAGACGTAAGCATTTGTTGTTCTCATGAAACCTTTCCCTTCATGTGGGAAACATTGCGAGCAAGTTAGCGTCTTTCTAACAACTTACCTCGTTGGTTTGCTTTAAAAAGCAAGCACATTTTTCGGATAGTTATGTATGTTCATGTGCTTTTTTATCGTTTAAAACTTTTATTTTACACAGAAAAAGAAAATGACACTTTGAGATAAGTTTGAGAACGATATGGTGTTTGTCCTAAACGACGACCTGTAAACAACATAAAAAGACGTTTGCCTAATCGTGACGGGATTATTTGACCTCTTATTTAATTCGTGTGCTACATAGGCCATTTTCTGGTTAATTTTTAACACTGTGATTTATTTAGCGATGTTTGATTTCCTATGTCCTATTTTATTTCAGGATTTTCGCTATCGCATAATGAACTAGTGAAAAGGCGGCCATTCATTTAAGAGGAGATGTTGGCGTAAATGCAGGACGTGTTTGAAGAGCGACACCTGCTGCAGGATTTGACTCCTTCACTCTCTGTTTCCTTCCCGTTTACCACTCATTCCTGGGACGTTATTTGATTGAGATATGCTTTTTGATGAAAGTTTAAAAAAAGAAAAGAAAATTTTCATTGACATTTGAATGTCAGTAATTCAGTAAAAATTATCCTCAGACATTTGATTTAATTTTCCTTTGGAAATATAACTCCGTTGTTGTGACTATCTGTGTATTTTCAAATAAATAAAGATATATGGATTTTTAGCATGTATTTGTTATACAGTCATTACTGTCCAGCATTGCATACTCACTTTTTTTGAGTACTTTAATTCAAATGAAAATCGGATAAAATGAAACCATTTTTGCCACTACTTATATTTAATCAAAATCATTTATTTTAGGTAAATTTGAGTAAATTAATAAATTGAGTTTACTCAATAGTGCAGTATTAAATCTACTCAAAAATATTGCTTGTAATTTGTTGCCTTATTTTTTTAAGTAATTTTAACGCATTATTTTTTACAGTGTAAGCGCGCATCCAGTACACGAGAACGGAGGGAGCAGAAACAAAAAGAAATCTTCCTGCGACTAACTGAGCGCCACTAGCAATGCGGAGATGACTTTAATAACTGGGCCCCTGTAAGCTGCGCCGATGGCACGTACGCTCCGACGTCATCAAGTGAAAAATGAGTTCAGCTCACTGCAACCATTCAGAGTGCTGCGAAAGCAGACGTATAGACACACACAGCTTCCGTGCCGAGCTGCAGCATCGCGATATGGCATCGCACATATCTCTTATATCTGTGGCATCACACAGGTCTCCTTACTGTGAGGCAGCAGCGCTACCCACTGCGCCACCGTGCCACCCTAGATACACAATTATCATGGGTAATTTATTTAAGTGTAAAGTGATTTTGATAAATGTTTATGCACCCAACGTGGATGATAGGGACTTCATCCAAAATGTACTGTATTTGCATCCATTCCCAATGTGAACACTCATAAAATTATAATGGCTGGGGATGTTAATTGTGTTTTAAATCCAGACTTTGATAGATCTCCTGCCACATGGGTGATGACATCTAACACTGCAAAGACAATTACACAGTTTTTAACTGACCACAACTTATCAGACCCCTGGAGATTTCTAAACCCAAACTCAAGAACATATTCCTTCTACTCACCAGTGCATCATTGCTACTCAAGCATTGATTCTCTCTTTGTAGAAAACCTTTTCTTGCCTATGATTAAATCCTGCAAGTACAGCGCTATTGTTATTACCGACCATGCCGCTCTGATCTTGGAGCTAAAATCATTTTGCCCCACATACTCTTCTTGCAGATGGCTTCTTAACCCACTTTAATTAGCAGACAAGAACTTTACAGAATTTATATGAAAACAAATCAGTTTTTTTCTAGAGACAAATACATCTTTAGAGGTCTCTGCAGGAATAATCTGGGAAACCCTGACGGCCTTCTTAAGAGGACAGATTATCTCATATCTTTCCCACAGAAATAAATTTGAAACCAAGCAGGTGTCAAAGCTAACCAGCGAAATTACCAGAATAGATGAAGAACATGCCAGGTGTCCAAGTGAGACTCTTCATAGGAAAAGACAGGCTCTGCATTTAGAACTCAGCCTCTTGACAACTAAAGAAACTGAACAACTCAATTATAAATCAAGACATCATTACTATAAACATGGAGAGAAAGCTAATAAGCTTTTAGCTCCACAAATCCACAAGCAAGAAGTTCACAATGCAATCCCAGCAATCACCAACATGAACAGAGACAAATTCACTGACCATAAAAATATAATGTACACATTTAGAGACTACTATAAATCCTTATACTGTATTCTACTGAGTTTAAAGAAGACAAGACACAATCTGATGCATTTCTGGATGCATTAGAGATACCACAAATAGATATTTTTAGTGCAGAAGAATTGGATAAACCGTTGGCACTATCAGAATTATTAGATGTGTGATGGATGGCTGGGACCCATGCCTGGCCAGGATGCCCCTACAACATATGTACCAAGGGGGCAAGGATGGGAAACCCAGTATCTCCCCCTGGACGCTAGATGGCAGCCTCCCTGGGTTGCAGTGGTGTCTCGGACTCCCCCAGGGCTTCATGGGGGTTGGAGTTCTGTGCAGAACCTGTTGGGTTCTGCAGGCGCTGCCAGGGGGTGCTCTACAGCAGGAGCTGCTGGCCCCTTTTGGGCATTGGTTTTGCCACACCCGGAAGTGCAGCCGGATGTCGGTAATCAAGCACCTGGAGCACTTCTGGGTACCCAATAAAAGGAGCCAGCGACCACTACTCAGTGGCCAGAGTCGGGTGGAGGAGGATAAGGTTAACTGGGAGGAGTGGTGGTGCAGAGAGTGAGCATTTGGTGTTTGTGTTACTTTGAGACTGTGTTGTGGCTTGGGGGGAATACGGGGAAGACGTGCCTTCCAACTGAAGAAAAATAAAACTTTATTTACTTTATATACGTGTCTTGGTGTCAGTCTGTGTCGGGTCGGTGCAATACAGCGCCTTTTAACAGATGCTATAAAGTCACTTCAGAGTGGGAAAGCAGTAGGCCCCAATGCCTACCCTGCTGTTCTCCACTCAGCTAGCTCCCCACCTATTAGCAACATTCACAGAAGCTAGAGACAATAAAATTCTACCTCAAACTTTTCACCAATCAATAATCACCGTCTTTCCTAAACAAAATAAGGACATATTACAATGTGCATCATACAGACCAATTTCACTTCTGAATAATGATGTTAAGATACACTCCAAAGTCCTAGCTAGAAGGATGGAGAAAATGCTGCCTTCGTTAATATCACAAGATCAAACTGGATTTATTAAAGGCCGACACTTAAGGCCCAATCTGCAACATCTGTTTAATGCAATATATTCACCCGCAAAGTCAAACATCCCAGAGATTGTATTATCCTTGGATGCAGAAAAAGCATTTCATATGATTGAAAGGAACTACCTATTCACTACATTGGGGAAATTTGATTTTGGCCTGAACATTTGTGCATGGATCAAACTATTGTATACCAATCCAGAAGCTTATGTTTGTAATAACATCATTAATTCTGACTACTTTAAGCTAGAACGTGGTACCAGACAAGGATGCTCCTTGTCACCACTACTTTTGCAATTGCCATTGAGTAACTGGCAGTTCACTGTTGAAATGCTTATGAGATAAAGGGGATTATCAGAGAAGGACTTGAATAGAAAATTTCTCTATATGCAGATGATATGGTACTGTGTATATCAGACCCACAAAATACTGTGCCCGCTGTCCTAACAGCACTAACAGAATTTCAAAAGATCTCTGGTCTCAGAATTAATTTGACTAAAAGTGTGCTCTTTCCAGTGAATTCTCAAGCACACAATATTAGATTGGACACCTTCCCTTTTATCATCGCAGGTCAGTTTAAATATCTAGGGGTAAACATCACAAGTAAACATAAAGCTCTTTATCAACAAAATTTCACTGTCTGTATGGAAAAAATTAAGCAAGACTTGCATAGATGGTCAACCCTTCATCTCACTCTAGCTGGAAGAATTAACATTATTGAGATGAATATCCTCCCAAAGCTTCTCTTTTTAATTCAAAACATCCCAATATATATCAAGAAATCATTTTTTAAGCAATTAGATTCAACCATAACCTCATTTATTTGGAACTTAAAAAATCCACGTATCCAAAGAGCGACCCTACAAGACCTAAGGCAGATGGTGGCATGGCTCTACCTAACTTTCCATTTTATTACTGGGCAGCAAACATACAACATATAAAAACCTGGACACAAATAGAAGAACACACACAGGCTTGGTCTGCAATAGAAATAAAATCGTGCAGTTCCTCTTTATATTCCTTGCTTTGTGCCCCAATAAATGCAAATTATCGCCAATATACTAACAACCCAATTGTGCTTCGCTCACTCAGAATATGGAACCAATGTAAGAAGCATTTTAAGATGGAGAATCCTTTATCTGTGTCACCTCTGCATGAGAACCACATTTTTCAACCCTTGCAAACATATGCAGTTTTTAATATCTGGAAAACATTTGGGATTGATCTTTATATAGACAACGTCTTTGCATCCTACGAACAATTACATTCCAAATTTAACTTTCCAGCAACACACTTTTTTCACTATCTTCAAATTAGAAACTTTGTTAAACATAACCTGCCCAATTTTCCTTACCTCCCACCTCCTTCTATGCTGGAAAATATATTGATCAGTTTCAAGGACTTAGCATCTCTGCAATATATAATACCATTTTACAGTCCCTCCCTTTCAAAGATCCAAGAGGACAATGGGAAAAGGATCTCTCCCTCAACATATCAGAAAAGGAGTGGAAGATAGCAATGCAGAGAATTCACTCAAACTCCATATGCGCAAAGCATACAATTATTCAACTCAAAATTATATATCGAGCACATCTGTCTCGCTTAAAATTGTCCAAAATGTTTCCAGGGCAAAATCCAACCTGCAAACGCTACAATCAAGTTCAGGCCTCACTGGGTCACATGTTTTGGGCCTGCACTAAATTGACATCATTCTGGACCAAAATTTTTAAATGCCTTTCAGACAGCCTTGGTGTCACAATCCTTCCTAACCCATTAACAGCTGTGTGTGGTGGGCTCATTGAGGGGGCTTAAAGTGGAGAAGGACAAACAAACTGTGATTGCCTTTACTACACTATTGCCATGCAGACTTATTTTGCTCAACTCGAAGAATCCTAACTCTCCCCTTGTAAGTCAGTGGGTAACTGATGTTATATATTATTTGACATTGGAAAAAATAAAATTCTCACTTAGATGATCTGTGCAGAAATTCTCAGAACCTACCTGGCAGGATCTAATCAATAACATTTTAGAATAAGCTTTTAAAGCTCTTAGGAAGCAGATTCTCTCCCCATTTCCTTTTCTTTTCCATTCATCTATATTCACTTATTAATTTACCTATTTACTTATTTTTACTAGGTTTAAGTTTTATTCTGAAAGGAGATTCCAGGTCTCCTAACAGTGTAAAGGGTGAGCCCAGCTGCTTTTGGGTGGTGAGAGATGCCGACCTCAGTTGGGTGAGAGGCAAAGCACGTCTATCCATCCTGTTTCATGTCCAGAGGGCACAGACTTGAGGTGGGGAGCAGCGATGTTATGAGTTCCATCAGATCAGCCACAGGTGGAGGCGCAGTCCTGATAGAGTGTCCGGGGGAGCTGCACAGCCCTATAATGAACTTTCCCTGCACCTAGGAGTGATTCCAGGTAATACTAATGAGTCACCTGGAGCACTACCAGGAGTAGAATAAAAGGAGCCACCTCAGTCCATTCGAGGAGCCAGAGCTGGGAGGAGGTGGATGAAGCTTGCTGAAGAGGAGTGGAGGTGGAAGGACTGGGAAAAGGAAAGGACTGGCAAAGACGAGGGACTGTGCTTACTTTCCTGTTCTGTGGCTATTGTATTGCTGTGAGGAGCGATGGAAGCACCTCAATGTGTAAATAAACCGTGTGCTGTGTGGCAGACTTGTGTCTCAGCCAGTCTGTGTTGGGGTTAGGCGGAGTGGTGGCTCTGAGGCTAGGGATCTGCACTGGCAATCGGAAGGTTGCCGGTTTGAATACCATAAATGCCAATAGGGACTCTGCTCTGTTGGGCCCTTGAGCAAGGCCCTTAACCTGCAATTGCTGAGCGCTTTGAGTAGTGAGAAAAACGCTATATAAATGCAAAGAATTATTATTAGGGCGGCTGTATGCGCCCCAGTGGTTCACAATGGAAACACTCAGGCTATATTTGGAATACCACAGATCTTCACCAATTCTAATTTAGGCATTGACACCTGGTAAATGTGGTCTTAGAAAACCACAGTATGCCACCTAATGTAATTTTAGTTAGCATTAGTTCTTGGCAGTTTATGATGGCAACCATCATCATCCCTCCAACTACCACATTTTGTTTCTGCAAAGCTAGGAGCTTGAAAACAGAATGAGGGAGATGACCTTCTTTTATCATCATCACAACTGAATGTTCTCCAGAATGGCTATCATTGTTTCTTATTCCTTTATGTGTAAAGATAATGTTCTTTCTGTTTGTTTTTATTTTATCAAGCAGAAGGGGCCGAGCCCATAAAGAGATGAAAAATATCTTTTACAAAGTTATCCAGAAGTGGAGGGCATCAGGAGAGAGGGGCGACATGTTTCAGATTCAGCTTCAGACTGCTGGGTGCAACATACAAGTAAGGTCTCCAATATGCCTTTGTTCATATGCGCTTCTGCCACTAAACGTGCAAATAAAGCCGTGTTCAATTTAACATACACATGACATTTAAGTTTACTGTAATGTGTGCACGGTAAAATAGAATTCTTACAAACATGTCTCCCACAGAATAGTAACCATTTTACAGTACTATAAATTATATATCGAAAAAGTACACAGGAATCTGCTGGCAAAAGTGCTAAGCTGACCAGAATGGAGGAAGGCGAAAAGTGCAATGCCGTAGCAACACATGAACTGGCAGTACAAAAAGAGAATGAACATCCTCAAGTGTCCCACAAAACCCTCTAATCTAGTATAAAATCAGTCAAGACTCAATGGCCAATCCCAAGTTAACAACTTAAGCCAAAACTCTGCAAAGATGTATGATATGACATTACTTGTAATTACTGTACCTTCTGTTTTGAAATGTTACCACCATCTTGTTCCTTATCTCCTTCTATAATAAACTAACCGTGGCTGTCTGTTTCTCTGTCCAGGATTTTAAATCACCTGTAGCTTGCAAACCGTTTGACCAACTGACCTGAATTTTGGTACACATACTGTATAGAGTGCATCTGGAAAGTATTCACAGCGCATCACTTTTTCCACATTTTGTTATGTTACAGCCTTATTCCAAAATGGATTAAATTCATTTTTTTCCTCAGAATTCTACACACAACACCCCATAATGACAACGTGAAAAAAGCTTACTTGAGATTTTTGCAAATTTATTAAAAATAAAAAAATTGAGAAAGCACATGTACATAAGTATTCACAGCCTTTGCCATGAAGCTCCAAATTAAGCTCAGGTCCTTCATGTTTCCCCTGATCATCCTTGAGATGTTTCTGCAGCTTAATTGGAGTCCACCTGTGGTAAATTCAGTTGATTGGACATGATTTGGAAAGGCACACACCTGTCTACAGAAGGTCCCACAGTTGACAGTTCATGTCAGAGCACAAACCAAGCATGAAGTCAAAGGAATTGTCTGTAGACCTCCGAGACAGGATTGTCTCGAGGCACAAATCTGGGGAAAGTTACAGAAAAATTTCTGCTGCTTTGAAGGTCCCAATGAGCACAGTGGCCTCCGTCATCCATAAGTGGAAGAAGTTCGAAACCACCAGGACTCTTCCTAGAGCTGGTCAGCCATCTAAACTGAGCGATCAAGGGAGAGGGGTCTTAGTCAGGGAGGTGACCAAGAACCTGATGGTCACTCTGTCAGAGCTCCAGATGTCCTCTGTGGGGAGAGGAGAACCTTCCAGAAGGACAACCATCTCTTCAGCAATCCACCAATCAGGCCTGTATGTTAGAGTGGCCAGATGGAAGCCACTCCTTAGTAAAAGGCACATGGCAGCCCGCCTGGAGTTTGCCAAAATGCACCTGAAGGACTCTCAGACCATGAGAAAGAAAATTCTCTGGTCTGGTGAGACAAACATTGAACTCTTTGAATGCCAGGCGTCACATTTGGAGGAAACCAGGCACCGCTCATCACCAGGCCAATACCATCACTACAGTGAAGCATGGTGGTGGCAGCATCATGCTGTGGGGGGCAGGAACTGGAAGACTAGTCAGGATAAAGGGAAAGATGACTGCAGCAATGTACAGAGACATCCTGGATGAAAACCTGCTCCAGAGCGCTCTTGACCTCAGACTGGGGCGATGGTTTATCTTTCAGCAGGACAACGACCCTAAGCACACAGCCAAGATATCAAAGGAGTGGCTTCAGGACAACTCTGTGAATGTCCTTGAGTGGCCCAGCCAGAGCCCAGACTTAAATGTGATTGAAAATCTCTGGAGAGACCTTAAAATGGCTGTGCACCAACGCTTCCCATCCCACCTGATGGAGCTTGAGAGGTGCTGCAAAGAGGAATGGGCAAAACTGGCCAAGGATAGGTGTGCCAAGCGTGTGGCATCATATTCAAAAAGACTTGAGGCTGTAATTGCTGCCAAAGGTGCATCGTATTGCTGCCAAAGGTGCATCGTAGTATTGAGCAAAGACTGTGAATACTTATGGACATGGGATTTCTCAGTTTTTTCATTTTTAATAAATTTGCAAAAAATTCAAGTAAACGTTTTTCATTTTGTCATTCTGGGGTGTTGTGTGTAGAATTCTGAAGAAAAAAATGAATTTAATTTGGAATAAGGCTGTTACATAACAAAATGTGGAAAAAGTGGAAAAAGTGATGTGCTGTGAATACTTTCTGGATTCACTGTACTACATGACCTCTAATGCCCACTTTCGGGATGATGATTTTTATTAATCATTTTTATTTATTTTTTTTATTTTATTGTAGAAACAACTCTCAGCTGCAAGCAGTAGGGCAGCCGTGCGGCGCATGCGTATGGGCACCGTTGTCATTGCTACCACCTTTGCCGTCGCTTCCTCTACCACTTCATATCTTAAATCATTCTTGAGGCAGATTGAACACTTAAGTGCCAGCGTAAGTGAAAAACTAAGGAAAACATTCTAAGTAATTGCAACACAAAAACTGACTTAAACAGTTTTAACACGAAAAGATGCCGATGGAACAAAAGAAGAAACGGGCCGATTGAGTGGAGAAAAGAAGAGCTGCTTACGAAGCAGCAAGCGCATCAACTTCTGAGCAAACGAATGGTAAACGTAGAGAAAGAAAGAGTCTGAAAACTATAAGTCAAGTGTATTCACTGCACATTATCGTGCAGTCCGCCGTTACTGGTGGTTTTAATAATTTGTGTCGAGGGATGGCTGTCCATTGTCTAATGATAAAATTGCTGGCATGTTAATTGGGCTGCTTCTTGCTGAACAGCACACTTTGTTCACTACCAGTACTTGGATGGGTTTCTCTTCAGCCAGAGTCAAATCCTCCTGTGATCAATGTTTTGTTGAGCACAAAGCCATGTGCAGCGAGGACCTGCTGCCAGTCAAATGTGAGCATGTGAAAGATCAGATATTCACGATTATTAGAAGTTTAAAGGCTCATTACTGTCATTTAACACGTCACCATGATAACAAAATACAACAGCCTCACTTTGGCATGTCTGTCATCCTTACCTGGCACATCTCAGAACACAGCAAAAGCCAACTTTATTTTGTTGTCCCATTTTCATTCCTGCTTTGTGATGCAGGCTTCCCCAGTGCAAATGCAGTTACTCACTGGTATACAAACCAAATAAAGTACAGTTCACCCAAAAAACTGGTTAGGATTACCAGTATTACTTACCATAGCATTATATAAATATCCCTACAGTAAATTTATTTTTAAATTTGAAATTATAAGTTAAAATAATTTAATGGTAGGAGTCCTCAAAACCTTATTATTAAAGAATATGGTGTATAAAATGAGTGAATATTAGCGGTTACACACTGTATACATTTAGTGAAAGCACCTACAGTCTCTCCTAGTTCTGTGGTACATTTCACAGCTTCTAATTGGAGGGGATGTCTAACTTTATGACCTGGGGATCTTCGTCCTCCAAGGGTGTCAGACTGTGTATCCAGTAGGGGGCGCTTGTTCTCTTCTGGGATGTGTTTCTTAACGCAGAACTGATTAGAATACCATCCCTCTTGTACCCATGACGGAAAATAATTACAAGAGAGAGAGATATGGTACAAAGAGATATATGTATTTAACTTGCTTTTAAATATAACATTCATTCCCAGAATATAATCCGTAATTCTGTATACATTGTTAGGTTTCTGAACTCTTTTAGGACACCCCCAAACGGGATGGCATGCCGAAGTGCGTCTGCCGCATCTGTGGAGGTGTGACGGTACGGCTTCTTCCCAAGCTGCCTGGTCCCACCAGGGGCCTTTTGGACCTGCAACTGCTGATAACATTTCCGAGGGATGAGCCAGAAAATGAGGACACCACCCGAAGCAAGGGAAAGGTGTAAAAGTGCTTTTATGCAAAACTAATCCAAACAAAAGTGTCTAAAACAGTGCAGTGCATCAAATGTTCAATAAATAAATAACCCGATAAAATAAGGTGATGTGGAGGTTAAAATCAGAATAAATAAATTAAGTGCAATAAACTGTCCCCTGAAACATTTGCCCTAGTGCAGCCCATTAAAATCACCGTCTCCCCAGCTTATTCTTACGGACCTTGCAGCCGGGGAGCCGCCTATCCAACAGACTCTGCCTTCTTTCTTCCGTGGTGTACAGATTCGGGTCCCTGCTGCTTCCATGGTTCCAATCCGGACCTAGCATCAGGTCCTTCCCTGCCATGGACCAAGGAAAGGTACGCCGCCCATGCCTCTGTTGCTGACTCCCGCTGCCTTCCAGGACCTATGAGTTGACACACTCCTGGTGGTCGCTCCTGCTCCCTTATCACTCCTGCACCGGTTCTTCCTCCTTTCCTGTCTGCTCCACACTCTCTTCTTTAACCTCCATTCTTTTCTCTTTCTCTTCCCTTTTCTGTTTGTGCTCTCCGTACATATGACAGGCACGGTTGACAAGCCCTAGGAGTGTTTTTCCTTTTTTGCAGCAGCGTACCTCCTAGATGATGGAGGCCCGGAAGCCTGCCTATGGCCGAATGGCTACACCTGGGAAGACAATGCTGACCACTACTCAGACAACTTGGGTTGATCACGAGGATCTCACTGCCCTGCTTCTGGATGAGAACCTGGGGCTACGCTCTGAAAGTGCATTGCATGACCGGAGTGTGAAGGGGTCCTCTGGCTACCTGGTATGGAGGAATGGTTGGGGAATGAGAGTTACATCAAGGGCATAATGCTCACAGAATCCAGTCAGACACAGGTGGCACAGTGGTAGTGCTGCTGCTTTGCATTAAGGAGATTGTGGGTTCACTTCCCAGGTCCTCCCTGTATGGAGAGCACTTTCAGTAGTGAGAAAAGCGCCATATAAATGTAAAGAATTATTATTATTAACTCACTGTGGGGCCTGACAGAGTATGCACGGGAGAGCTGCATGCTCACACAGACAAGGCTCACAAAAGTCCGATTTTGTCACCGGCCAAACTGATTCGTGATTTTGCTCTGCAGGATCTGGAGAGAGTCCCACAGCCCATACATGCTTTGTTGCTCAATGGCTACTTACCGATGGCAGCTTCACACGCCCCACAATCTCATCATCAGATACAAGTGGCGAAAGCACTGAAGAGCCGTCACACATAAAGGACTTGATGTTTTTGTGCACATTTTTTCTCATTACTTGAAAGTCTCTTTTTGTATTCATTTTTGTTGATAATATATTATACAGTAATTTCAGAACCCACATGTAAAGAATCTTTAGTTGCAAATGTAAAAATTATGCAAACAACCTCCCACCCAGTAAAAATGCAAGAAATTAAAATGTTTAAAACATTTTGCTTCAGTAAAAATTTCTAAACTTTGTCCTGTAATTAAGATTGTATTTAAAAAGGCGCACATTACCACATTAGAGCTTTTTTTGAATGGTTTTTGAAACTACATATCACATTTTTTCATTGAGCAATGTTGCCGCCACAAGACCACACGTTTAGGGAATGATCTACACTTAAATCACTTCTGTCAGAAATGTTTGTACAGTAAATTCACTCACATAGCCTTGGATCTCAAATCACTCTTAGCACTTTAACAGTAATACAGGAGTAACACGTAATGAGATCTATTTTCTTTTAATATCCTGCACCACACTACCTGCACAAAGTCTTGTTTTGCTCAATTCATCTTCTACAACTCAGTGGGAAAGTGAGGTCTTATAATTATTTGAAAATGGAAAAATCCCATTCTTTATACAAGGATTTGTTCAGAACTTGCTCAAAACTCATTGCTGTGATTCTAAAGAAGCACGTCGTCCTGTGCTCAACCTTTTCATTTCATTTGCTCTTCATTTCCGTACCAGCACCACTTTTCATGGCTCTCTCGTCGGAAGGCTCAGAGCTGTGAGGAGGTCGACTGTGAAGTTTCATGGATTGTCTTCAGAAAAAACATTTGTACTTGATATGGGAAAAAGAACAGGCATTTGAACAAAACCCAGTCAGACAACGACTCCACACATGGCACCGTGTAAGCTACAGTGGCTCTGTTTAAGCGAAGACACGCGGTGTGTTACACTTTGTGATGGACGGCCAGCAGCTCAACCTGGTCGGGATGGCCCAAGAGTGAAAGGATAGGGGAAGTCAGCTACCTTTGGACACTGCCTCATCCATAATGCTAGATGGCAGCCTCCCTGGAGTATAGCACTGCCCTGTATTCCCAACGGGCATCCTGGCACTTGGAGTTTGCTATCTCAGCCCTGTTGGGTTCCGTGGGTGCTGCCAGGGGGTGTTATGGAAGGAACAGGGGAGCTGTGTTTTCCGTATAGCCCAGAAGTACTGTCGAGTGATGAGGAGGGAAATTCAGAAGTACTAGCGGGCTGTCAAATAACTTGAATTCTCCGTCTGACCCGGAAGTGCTGGCAAATCACGTGGGAGAAAGGCCAGAAGCACTTCCAGATCAAGAACTATATAAAGGACTGCTGAAGACCCAGCAAGCGAGCCAGAGTCAGGAGGTAGTAGACAACGTTTGCTGGGAGGTGTGGAGGAGAAAAGAGAAAGAGAATTGCATTTATTGTTATTATAGTTACGTGTATTAGTGGTGGCTGTGGTGCTTTGGGCACCATTTAAAGAAGAGAAATATTAAACGTCTTCTTGGTGCTTTCAACCTGTGTTCTGAGTGTTTGTCTGTTGGGTTTGAAGGGGCAACAGCGACCCCCATTTGTCTTACAATTTACAAAGGAATGCATTCTTGGAGAAAAGTACATAATGAAAGAAATGTATTTTAATACATTAGAAAGTATTAAAATATTAAAGCAGTCCATTGTTATTTACAGTATTAGGCAAAACTGTTAACAGCTCAGTTTCCAATATATGATATACAAAGTTGCTATAATGGAAAGATCCTTATTGGTTACAAATGCTAGTTATGGTCATTCGCCACTGGCATGGTTACAGTGAAATCAGAGAGCATTCACACCTCTTCACTTTCTGTGTTGTGGAAATAATTTTAAATGGATACATTTGTCATTTTGCCCCTCTATCTACACTCAATAACCCAATAATGGTGAAGTGAAAACAGGTTTGCAGATTTATTAAAATGCAAAAACTGAAATCTTTTGTTCATATAAGTATTCAGACCCTTTACTGTGTCCCTCCAAACAGCGGTTAGGTGTTTCCTGTTTGCTTTTATTCTCCTTGAGATGTGTCTGGAAGTTGAGTCCACCTAGGGCAAATTGAATTAACTGGTCATAGTTTAGAAAGCCACATACCTGAAGTCCGAGAAATCACACTGCATATCCAGACAAAAACTAAGCCATGAAGTCCAAGGAACTCTCTGTAATACTTCATGATAAAACTGTGGTGAGGCATAGATCAGTGCAAGGGTATACACTGTAAAACCAGTGATAAACCATTGAGCATTCCCAGTAGTAGTGATGGACGGATGAAGCCTTGTGAAGCATCTGAAGCTTCTTTCTGATTGTGCCGAAGAAAGATCCACAGGTTCAAAGCTTCAAAATTGATGACATCAGGTGGTTTACAGAAATCATAGCAGCCAAACAAACCAACGGAGGAACCACACTCACATGCCCTTATTGATCACATAGTTGGAATCAAACTGGTGTCATTAAACTGCTGTAATTACAGTAATGTACATGTTAGTGTGGACAGCAATTTTCTACAATGAAGTAATGTTTAAATGTGCTATTCTAAAGATGTAATTTGTTGCCATTATGAGTATTGTAGCACCATGCCAGTGCTCACCTGGGCTGAGTGCCAATTGATTCTTTGCTCTTTCCAGTGCTTTTTATGGTGGCTCAATATCCTTAGAAGGGCAACTCATTTTTGCATCAATAGTTTTAATTCTTTTGAAACATTTGGTAGGCTTGCCATTCTCACTGGCTCCCCTACAGCTGGCAATATAGCTGCAAATTTGTATGTTGTAATGCCAACCTATACTATTAGCGGCTCTTCCCCAAGCTGATGACAGTTGTACGCACTGCTGATAGCGATATAAACAAAAAACCATCGACACTCAAAGCCAGGGAGCACTGGCAGGATGCTAAAATATGTTATAAGCCACCAACAGTTCATGATTATGTGACAACCTTTTCACGTCAATGGATTTTTGCTGTGAAACAATGTGAAGGATTAATATTTTTCCGTCAGTGTTTAGGGAATAATTGCACTAAGAGGTTTTGGGAATATGCCTGTGGAAATGATCATGGATGAGGCTGAGCATATGCCTATAGTAATCTAGAGCAATAGTTGTCATTTTTTATCTAGCAACCTAAATTTGCGGCTTTCCTTCTTCAAAACCCTGAATCGTCATAGTCATCTTGGGGGAGGTAGATGGGTTGGGGGGTGTCCCCCTCGTGGAATTGTCGCCGACCATCCCTTTCCCTTTGAGAATCACCACTGATCATTATTCCATCTAACTTGGAGCATCGCAGACACCGATCGATGGCACTTGCTTTAAGTGCCTGCAACAATGCTTCTCAATACATTTTAATGCTCGATTGAGTAACCTGCTGCCATTTTCGGGTCAAGAATTTTATCCTGCATGGTGTTTTCCAAATAAACAATTCTGCATTTACAAGTACAGTACACCCCCAAAATTTGTGGGGCAACGTTTCTAGAGCACTTGCGAATTATGAAAAACCGCAAATTTTGGTGTGGTTAAAAAAATGCCTATTTTCATAGTTTAAACCCTAAATATGCCCCCAAAACACTTGAATATAATTTCAAACTCAGCTTAATACATTACCTAAAAAAAGAATGTAAAGGTAAACCGTATACTGTACAGTACTGTACTGCTATGTCTCCCACAGGGCTAGAATGTCAAATACTAATGTTACTGCTATATGTACTGCAATTCATGCAAGCGCGTTTTCATTGCCAGAAGCCTTAGAAGGTGCAGGGCGTTTCATCTGCATCTTGGGGCTTTAAACCTTAAACTGCCACATACTTGGAGGTTAATGCATCCCTGGACGCCAAATACTTTTTCGCTGCCACTTTAAGTAAACATGACAATTCACAAAGAAAAAATGAAATTTTAATAGAACACATTTTTTTTCATGCAAAGAGCATCACAATTACTGCAACACTAATCCTTTTACACACTGCTAATGAACTGTAAAAACTATTTAAAAAACTACCGTAACAATATGTACAAGATGCAACTGACGCCATGAATGAAATTAAGTAAATCACCGAGCCAACTGTGCTTGAACTGGCAGCACGCAAGCACACAGAGGTAAGCGTTGATGCTGGCAGGCTAGTCTAGTGCAGCGGCTCAATCCCAGAGACAGTGAGGCTGCAGTGCTGTGGGGTGTCACGCTTGGGTCACAGAATTGCACAGAAACACAGGAGATTGTAGAGACAGGAACTTTATTCAAACACTTCAAACAAACGTGTCTCTTTCAGAAGTAAAACAAGCTCAGTATGCAGTTAGTTCTCGATTAAAGAATGGACAAACATCATAGGGGAGCACAATGGGAGCGGGACCCCCAACAAGAGCAGAGGATGACTGGGGAAGGAGAGAGAAACAAAGCAATCAGCCAAAAGGGACAGGTGCTGTTCAAGCTTTTAAGTAAGCTTAGCGTCGTGCGAGAAGCACATCACGTGACAGAGCAACCGCAAGTAAGCCCAGTAAGTAAGGGAACAATGTGAAAGTAGTCTATCAGCGTTTTTTAAGAGGGTTCTTTGAAGAGCGTCCATGTCCTCTAGGAATGCATTCAGCCCCCTGCTCACAAGGGGCTGGCAGTGGTCATGAGCTGGCTACTCAACGAATGTATGTCACTGACTGATCAGCTGCTGTGTGCTCGCAAATGGCACTAGGAAACGACTATAGCTGGTTGTGGCGGTTTAAGGGTTAAGAGGAACAAAACGGAAAGCACAAGAACACTCAGCTGGAGATGCATCAAAGTCAATCAGCAGCAAGGAGAAATGAATAACGCTGTAGAGGTCCAGTGCTGCTAAGATTCACACCAGAAGATTTGACCAGAAAGCTCAGGCCATACAGATATGCAGATGTGCAACAGAAGCAGTTAAAGGACAGCCCTGCCGAAGAGAACAGAAGCTCTTCAAGTCTACAAGGACCAAGACCATTTTGCCCTTATTGCAATAACCGTGAACATTACCTCAATGCTTGTGAAACTTTCAGCAAATTGAGCCACACAGAAAAGGTGAAATGGGTTAAGGAACAAGATTGATGTTGGAGGAGCTGCCGAGGTCACAAACAGGATAGCTGTACACTTATAAAACCCTGTTCAACATGCGGAGGTCAATATTTACCTGTACTTCATGACATTGCTTCTGCTACAGAGAATCAGAAAATTCTTACAGTAAGTACATCATCACCTAGTATTAATGTCGATCAAATCAGCCACTTAGGCAGGGTGATGCTAAAGGTAGTCCCTGTATGGCTATGGAGTAGATCAAGAATATTAGATACACATGCTGTGTTAGATGATGGATCTGAGAGGACAATTCTGCCAGTAGCTGCCAAGCAATATGGACTGAAAGGAGCTGAGGAGATCTTGTCACTAAGAAAAGTAAGACATGATATTATTCAATTGAAAGGTGCTGCTGTCTCCTTCGAGATATTTGCCCAAGCAGACCCGAAAGTAAAATATTGTATTCAAAGAGCTTTTACTGCCAATAAACTGAACCTGGCTGAGCAATATTGCCCCATTGAAGTATTGAAAAGAAAGTATAAAAACTTAAAAGATTGTTGCTCTTGGCTCACAGAATTGCACAGAAACACAGGAGATTGCAGAGACAGGAACTTTATTTAAACACACATATCAAACAAAAGTCTTTCAAAAGTAAAATGAACTCTGTGTGGAGACATATTGTTATTAAATGAACAGACGAACATCTTCCTCTTCATAACAAGCTTGCATGTCGGAAGCAGGATCCCCAACAGGAGCAGAGGATGTCTGGGGGAGGAGAGAGAGACAAAGCAATGAGCAAACAGGACAGGTGCTGCACAGGCTTTTAAATATACTAAGCGCTGTACAAGAAGCAGATCATGTGACATAGCTGCAGCAGCTAACGGAGCAAACAGGAGGTAAACTGTGTTTCCATTGTATCAGCGTTTAAGAGGGGGTTTTGGAGGCGCAACCGTGACTTCTAGGGATGCGTTCAGCCCCCTTCTTCACAAGATATACCAATCCATGGCTTCATTAGAGTTCAACCCCTGCTTCTCATAGGGTCAGATTACCCTCAGCTGATTACTTCTACTGCTCCAGTTCGGAGGGAACCTCCTGGGGGCTCTATAGCAGTACAGACACTACTAGGCAGGATAGTCCAAGAGCCCACAACCTTTTTGCAACGCCCTTCAAATGAAAGTTCTTGTCTCCAAACCACATTACTCTCTCCCACTCAAGAACTGCATCATCATGTGGAGAGGCTTTGGCGGTTTGATATATTGCCACACAGGAACGAAAGGGAGATCATCCGCTCAAAGCAGGACAAAGCTGCACTGGACACTCTGGAGGAAAAAACAACTTGTATCATAGTCAATGACATGAGTCGCTATGCACCACCACTCCTGTGGAAGAAAGATGCTACCCTCATTCATGCACCGTCTTCTTCAGCTATGGCTCTTTTAAGAGCCACAGAGCACCGCCTACTCAATACTCCAGAACTGGCAGCTGTGTATAGCAAAGAAATACACAAGCTTATAGAGGAAGGTCTTGTGGTGAAGATACCAATGGAAGAAGCTGAGAGGTCTCAATCATAATACGTTCCCCACCTTATTGTACAGCACAATGGTAAGGCCAGGGTTGTGTTCAACTGCTCTTACAGGTACCAGCAAATTAATCTAAATGGGAACCTTTTGCCTGGGCCAACATTAGGTCCATCACTACTTGGAGTACTGCTCAGGTTCCGAGAGCACAACATTGCAATAAGTGGAGATATACGGGCGATGTTTCACCAGTTCTGGTTACTTCCAGAAGATCAATGTTTTAATGTATTCTTGTAGAGCAAAACTAATATTTAGGTCTGAGATAGCATTAAAACATTATTAGTATGTTGTTTGTGCAGATAATAAGTCTCTTGAAGTGCTGAGAGAGTGACAGACTGTGTTATTCCTAAGGCACCTGTGTGGTTTAAAGTGCCAGAGGTTAACCATCTGTGTGTGTGTCATGGGCACTGTCGATTTTCATTGTGTATGTGTATACCTATGTATGCGTGTGGTAATCGTAAGGTGCAAGAGTAGACGAACCTGGTAACTAACTTGATGAGTACACTTACCCTTGGAAAAAAAAAGGTAAAGGGTAAGTAGAGGGAAATACTACGATAATTCAGCTTCTAACTGTGAAGAGGTTTTATATGTGTCTAAAGATATTTCTTTGCAGCAATGCAGCTTTGGTAGTCTTGTTTCTATTAATTGATTTTCTTGAGTGGGTAGGAATCACTTTCAGATTGCAAGTTGTATTCAAGGTACATTAAAAAACAAAAGTCACCGAGTGACTTATAGAATATGATCTCAAAATTAGAACTGGATGTACCTTTAAACCAGGGATGCCAACACTTTTTCGGCTTGCGAGCTACTTTTAAAATGACCAGGTCGAAATGATCTACCTACATTAAAAATGCTACATATATATATATATTTTAGTTCCCTCTCCTTTCTTTTTCTCAGATCATTTTTTGGAAGGAAGTCAGTTTCATAGTTTTTATGAACAGTTCGAAAGTGCCTTTCCACATTTTCCTTTTTTGGAATGGCAATGATAGATTGACAGATCAGACAAACGCACTTCGATTGTGACATTGTGAGAGAAAAAAATCCTCTTCCAATTCCATATCCAGCCCATACCATCCCCAAACAATTTTTTTTAAATCCCTCCTTTAGTCGATATAAATTGGAAGGCTAACTAGATGACTTAGATAGCCGGAGTTTTGCAGTAGTTTGCACGTTTGTTCGTGCGTGCGGGATGATCAGTGTGTTAGGATATATGATAGACTAACGTTTAAAAAACTTTTTTTTGAATGCAACCTGATTTACCTGCACTACCTTTGCGATCTACTGTTCGATCGCAATCGACGCATTGGGCACCCCTGCTTTAAACACTCTGTGCTATCAATCAGACGTTTCACAAAAATGCTACACAGAAAAAATTATGCGTACATCACTGTCTAAGAACAAAATAAAGCAGACTTTTGTCATGCTACATGGAGGTAGAGAAAATATAACCAAGAGGGTTTGACACTTGGCAGAAACATTATAATAATATTTAAAGTGTAGGTAAACGTTTTTTTATTGTATTGAATTACTATTTAAATTAAATTCATGCACTTTTTCACAGTGTCGCATGGAAAAATTTCTTGATTTAAGATCAGAAATCAAAATAGTTATGGAAGTGAGCAGAAATTTCAGAAAACAACTGGTTGATGTAGTTCTACTTCCTTGTGTAAATAACACAAGAAATGAATGCATTTAATCTTAAATTGCAAGGTCCATAGCAGCGGATTGCAGTAATTTTGTGAATTTCCCGTTGGGATTAATAAAGTATCTATCTATCTAATATACAGCACTGTGAAGGAATTCATCATCAAAATAAAACTTTGGAAAAGACAACTTTCAGAGAATAACTTTTCTCAATTGCCAGCATGCCTATCCTTGTTACAAAATATTACTAGTTATCGGGTACAGAAAGTATACTGCTACCATAAAAGGGGTAGCACTATACCCTTTGACCCACTGATGTCAGTTGTCAGACTACACAATGTCACTTTTAAACTGTTTGAAGACACTTTCTCTGTCAGCGTAGATAGTGTTTCTAATCACCTACAGATGGAGCTTATTGACTGTCCTTGAACAGTCAGCTAAAGCTGTAATTCAGGGGTGCAAAAGGAGACCAAGCAGACAGATTCTTTGAGAAATACTTTTTCACAGACATCTACCCTCCTAAAGAAGACGATACATCATTTGAGCAGTACACATGCACACAACGTACTGTTTTCCACTATGAAAATTAAATTGAAGCACAGATATACACTAAGGGATGCTCACCATGCACGAGTTTTGGGGTCTTTTGTGTAAATGGTGCATACTCACAAAAATGTTGCATACCCCCATTTCCACGCACTCTTTGAGATGTATAAAAACTAAACTTGGCATAAAGCCACAAACAATTTCACCGAAGCCCCTCATCTTGCAAACACACTTGTCTGCTTGGTTATGCAAACTGATGGCACCCAGCATCAAGGCAGTGCTACTGTTTGTGTGGTCTCCTTTTTTTCAGATTTGCATCAATGACACAGGATTTATCACGTTTATCGAAATTAATTGTGTATTGTTTACAAATTTAAGGCACTTGATTGTAATCATTCTGTAAAAATACTGTATAATGATGCACGCAATGGCCAAACTATTTCAACTTCTATAGCTGCTTTAGGGCTGTTACTCTCAGTGCACTACTCAGAGTATGTTAACCCACTGTGTCTGTTTGTGGAATCAAAGCCGTACAGTAGCTGATTGGAAAGCCCTGGAAGACATTTAAAGTACTGTACATGCTGTAGCCTCAGGAAGGCCAAAAGCCTTTGCATGGATCGCACTCAGCCACGCACAGAATGTATTTGAACTCCTTTCATCCGGCAAACGCTTCATAGCTTTTCCTGCATGGACCTCAAGGCTCAGAAACAGTTCAATCTGTCTATCAAGTGCTTTCGGTAGAACAGTTTCAAGTTATAATTACTTCACGATTAACTCTACAACTTTATTATTACACAACCTAAGCCACTTTATGAGCCATGTGCACTATCTGCACTATATTTTTATGTTGTACTATTCTACTTATTCTTTCATATGGTATATTTTTCATTGTTTTTATTATTATTGTTATTTTATAGGAAAATTAATTTATGGAGGATTTGTATATTGAATCTCATTGTACTGTACAATGAAAATGAAGGAATTCGACAGAAGAGAGCGCATATTTGTAGATGAAGACTGGCTTCAAGTCAATTTAGGTTTCTAAGAGCTATCTTCTTGGAACTGCGAGCTGTTTGAATACTAGGAAGTATACTTGATATTTTTTGATGAAATGCATTAAAGTATGTATACTGTATTACATTTTACAGAAGAATTATTAACTACATTTAAATAATGTGTACTGTTAATAATTAAACATGTGCGGACAAGGGGGCACAGCAGTAGTGATGAGTTGGCGCCCTATCCTGGTATTGATCCTCCATTGTGTTGTACACTTTCTGGGACTGGTGCGACCCTGGATAGATAAATGGATGGAATAATTCAACATGTATTACCAAGATTTTTCAATGTTCCTAAACAGTCTTGAAAAATCTGCATTCTAAGCTTACGGCTGGGGATACATTTAATACAGAGCTTATATTGTGGCAATTGGTTATGTGGAGAGAAAAAAATGGAAGGACAGGATTGGGGGGTATTTGAAAGACACTGTACTGCTGCAATAAATTATTTCATCCAGGGTCGCGTGCGTCCAAGAAAATATCTTGCTGGAAGCAGGACAAGTCCCTGGATGGCAGAGGCACGAGCAATTCTGGATGCGGTGGAGGTAGGAATTATTCTGGATGGGGTTTGGAGGCAGAAACAATACCTGGACAGGGGAGGCAGGAACAATTCTTGGACGGGGCGCTACCTAATCTGTACTACTGCCCTACTGTGTCCCCATGTTTAGTACATAGTTTAATGCATTTCTTTATGAAAATTATATCAAGTATAAATATTAGTATTTTAAAATGTTGAGAGAGCTGTAATATAATAAACGTAATGTATTCTGTGTGGCGTAACCGTGCCTTTATGTGTGTGAAAGAGAAAGACCATTTAAGAAGCACATAGTGATTCACACACATAAAATGCAAACCATTTAACGTGCTGCTTTAGTTACGATGGGATTTGAGAAATTTTAGTAAATTAAACATTGATTTTAAAATGAAGGTTACAATGTTCTACTTTAATGACAAAATATACCACCAGATTAAAGTGAAAATTTTCAGATTTAAGTCAACATTTCGATTTCTTTCTTCTTCATTGTTGCTATTTTTTTTTTTTTTACAATTCCGTATGACACCCAGACGGTGGGTCGACTTTGACATCCTACCACTTCATTTTTTATTTTGGGCACTGTGTAACTTTCTGAACTTGAATTTTCGAGTGCTATTCCATCACGTTCCTTTTGTTGCTCATGCCACTGCCTAAGCCACCAAAAAGTATGTTTTTCCTCACCTCAGCTTCACTGAGTAGGACCTCCACTTGGAGGATAGCATCTTGCAGTTGATGGAGATTTGTGGGATGCACATCCAGGGCACGAAGCTCCCGTTCCACCACATCCAAAAGATGGTCTACTGGGTTGAGATCTGGTGACTGTGGGGGCCATTTTAGTACAGTGAACTCATTGTCATGTTCAAGAAACCAATTTGAAATGATTCGAGCTTTGTGACATGGTGCCTTATCCTACTGGAAGTAGCCATCAGAGGATGGGTACAAGGTGGTCATGAAGGGATGGACATGGTCAGAAACAATGCTCAGGTAGCCCGTGGCATTTAAACGATGCTCAATTGGCACTAAGGGGCCTAAAGTGTGCCAAGAAAACATCCCCCACACCATTACACCACCACCACCACCAGCCTGCACAGTGGTAACAAGGCATGATGGATCCATGTTCTCATTCTGTTTACGCCAAATTCTGACTCTACCATTTGAATGTCTCAACAGAATTCGAGACTCATCAGACCAGGCAACATTTTTCCAGTCTTCAATTGTTCAATTTTGGTGAGCTTGTGCAAATTGTAGCCTCTTTTTCCTATTTGTAGTGGAGATGAGTGGTACCCGGTGGGGTCTTCTGCTGTTGTAGCCCATCCGCCTCAAGTTTGTGCGTGTTGCGGCTTCACAAATGCTTTGCTGCATACCTCGGTTGTAACGAGTGGTTATTTCAGTCAAGGTTGCTCTTCTATCAGCTTGAATCAGTCGGCCCATTCTCCTCTGACCTCTAGCATCAACAAGGTATTTTCGCCCACAGGACTGCCGCATACTAGATGTTTTTCCCTTTTCACACCATTCTTTGTAAACCCTAGAAATGGTTGTGGGTGAAAATCCCAGTAACTGAGCAGATTGTGAAATACTCAGACCGGCCCGTCTGGCACCAACAACCATGCCATGCTCAAAATTGCTTAAATCACCTTTCTCTCCCATTCTGACATTCAGTTTGGAGTTCAGGAGATTTTCTTGACCAGGACCACACCCCTAAATGCATTGAAGCAACTGCCATGTGATTGGTTGATTAGATAATTGCATTAATGAGAAATTGAACAGGTGTTCCTAATAATCCTTTAGGTGAGTGTATCGGGAAAAACTTCACTTTATAATTAACTACTCGCAAAGGATGTCAATTGCCTATGGAAACATATTATTACTAAGAGTACTATATAATGCCTGAACATTACTTTGCATGGAATAGAGGAAGGTAACAATTGTTCTTTATTCATAACATTCTGTTTCATCTGCTATATCTGTTATATTAGTGATGATTAGTAAAATAACTGTGCTAGCTCTCATACTCTATGTGAGTATTGTGGTTTGAACTCTGAAATTTTGACATAAAGAGACCTGGTTTAGGAAATTAACTACGGCTGCAAAATAGGCTAGAAGACAAATAACTAATTTTTCATGCAATGAGTGACCAACAAAAGAGACAACCTTCTGTCGTTAGGTGAGGGCACACTCCTCTGGAGCCAAAATTTTCACCTCATATTTCCCAGTGCAGAATCAATCAATCAATTAATCATATGCAGAAGGTTAATGCCCATCATGAGGGCAAGAGTATCCCAATTCCTATTTCTGGTAGTACCCCTGGAAGCCAAATGTTCTGAACTACATATTGTTAAATTGCTGAAGCTTTTCATCATCAGATTGAACAAATCATATAAAATTTGGTTATGTTTGCAATGGTAATTTATTTTATAAATACCAAATGGTCTTCTAGAGAGGAAAAATGCATCAATAAAATAAAGTATTAATTTACTGTACCTGACATTCCCTTTCCAGGTTTCGGGTCCTAATAGTTTGTTCCTAAGAAAACATAAATAAACATTATGCAGTACATGTCTCAAAATAAATTAGGTTTGTTCTAAAAATCATACATTACAAAATCTAAATTGCTAAATTTGGCATCACAGAAAAGGCAAAACGACAACAATATGACTGAATATTTATGTTAGATTTATTATATTCCTTTTTGGTAAAACAAGTCAATAAAAGCAATTGCGCAACATTTAAAAAATAACAAGCTACAATATTTGTACAGTTTAATAGATTTAAGTTGTCTGGACTGTTAATGACAAAGTAACTTTGAAGCAGTTAGATGTTTATAAAATATACTTTAAGAAGTTGAATATGTATAAACCGAAGACACCAGTTTTGGAGAAGAACCTCAAGCCATCTGTGAAGTATGTTTGTGAAATGTTATTGTTTGGGGTTACTTTGCTGACTCAGAGCCTGGGCAACTTCATCAAGTCAACTGTAAATTCTGCCTCATATCAAAGTATGCTTCAGTAGATTGTGAGGCCTTCTATTCGAAAGTTGAATTTGAAACGCCAATGGACCCTTCAGTAAAATAATAATCTGAAGCACAACAAGCAAATCCACTAAGGAATGGCTCCAAAAAGGAGAAATTGATGGTTATGGACTGGCCTAGGGAAAGCCCTGATATGAATCCCACTGAAGAGTTGTAGGACCATTTGAAACGGGCAGTACCTGGAAGAAAACCCGCTAACATCTTACAACTGAAGAAATTTTGCAGCTGAAGTGGTCAAAAATTTCACTGAGTTGATGTCATAAAAACAGTTGAGCAGTTATGCAAAATGCCTACAAGAAGTCATCCCTACTAATAGGGGCAATATCAAGTTCTGAAATCAAGGGTGTGCTTACTTTTTTCCCCCAGCAGATCCACAGTAGATGATTACATCTACAGATATTTCTGTTAAATAAATCAAGGTACATTTTCCTTGTGTTTTATTCAAGTATATCACCTTTATCGATAGGTACAGTTTGCATGAAGATCTACTGTTTGCATGTTCAAATATGTAGAAAACGTCAAGCGTTTCCATTGGGTATACTTACTTTTTCAAAAGACTGTACATACCATTTAGTGCCTTAGGAAGATAAAGTGACAAATTGAAGACCTCACCTGTCTTGTACAGACACTTTTGTAAAGGTACAGGGCCAGTGATACTTACATAAGTAGATTCGGGGACAGTCAATAACAAGAACAAATATTTTAAAAAAGCAAATAGTATGTGCATTTATGTATATACTTGCAAATACTATTTTGTATATTGTATATACTTTTATATATACTGTTCTGAAGATACATGGAAGTAAGAATTTCATTGTGCTATGTACTGTACACAAAACAATAAACTTGAAAACTAACAATATTAAGCACAGCTTGGAGCAAAATTCTACAATGATTGGAGCCAATCAACAATATCTATTTTACATGGACGTTATCGTCAACCATTGGCTCAGCCCCAACTGACATCAAATACAAATGACAACCATTACAACGTTTCATTGTTAAATGTGTTACTGCTCTCAAAGCTGGTTTCCTCTGACAGTGTTATAGTAGAAGTCTTTTGTGCACTGAGCTGTGTAGAGTGCTGTATTGTTCGAAAAGGTTTGGTAGGTTCAGTGCCTCTCTTTACTTTTGGCAGGTAATTTTATGTCTTTCGTCCATATTTGTAGCACCTACAGTAACTCTTGATAATTCACTTGTAGTACATTTAAACCAGTTAGAAAGCATCTAAATGTTATATCAATTTGTGCATTTACAGTGTGCCATAATCGGGAAATACTTCATGTACCAGTTTAGTAATCTTGGCAGGAAATCCTTTCAAGCTTTCGTTTACCCAGCTCCTTGCAAACTCTGTTCTTTTAAAAGTCATTAACAAAATGAATAAGTGGATTTTTCAAAGTAATTGCAAAATATTTTAAATAAATCCAAGTTAAACTTTGTTAAAATTAAAAGAGTAAAAAATTTTGTGAATTTCCCCTTGGGATTAATAAAGTATCTATCTATCTATCTAAAACAAGCTGCTAACTTTAATTGTATCCATTAGCTGTTTTACAAGAATTTTACAATATTCTGGGTTCAAATCCTAGACTGAAGACTAATAGTGGAATTAATAAAGCCCTCTTATTAACTGTACTCTATATCTAAAGAACAACATCCTGTAACTATATTATTACCAAATATTACTTCAGTTGCCACTGACTTACATGGTACAGGGTATAATAAACAATAACATTACTTAGCTTCTGTTATGGTGTATAAAATCTACAAATTATTCTCTATTTTTATTACATTTTGCTCACTCCCAACAAGATGAATTCAGATTCAGGACACTTGTATAGGTATTACAATATCAAAAGCATATCTTCCTCCCTTATACCTCACTTTTATAACAGCTGTTCACAAGAACAACAACATTTATTTATATAGCACATTTTCATACAAACAGTAGCTCAAAGTGCTTTACATAATAAAAAATAGAAAAATAAAAGACACAATAAGAAAGCAAAATAAAAAAAACATTAATTAACATCGAATAAGAGTAAGATCCAATGGCCAGGGGGACAGAAAAAACAAAAAAAAACTCCAGATGGCTGGAGAAAAAAATAAAATCTGTAGGGATTCCAGACCATGAGACCGCCCAGTCCCCTCTGGGCAAATAGTGCTAAATTGGTTTTACACCCTGGGAAAGGAAGATTTGCTGATACCTCAGGCTATTGATTACATTTTGGATGGACACCTGGGAGAGCAATTTGGTTTACAATCTTGGAAAGGAAGATATGCCGATAACTCATACAACATCAAACAACTTTATTATTTGGGTAAAAATAGATTAAAGAGGGGCGGCACGGTGGCGCAGTGGTAGCGCTGCTGCCTCGCAGTTAGGAGACCCGGGTTCGCTTCCCGGGTCCTCCCTGCGTGGAGTTTGCATGTTCTCCCCGTGTCTGCGTGGGTTTCCTCCGGGCGCTCCGGTTTCCTCCCACAATCCAAAGACATGCAGGTTAGGTGGATTGGCGATTCTAAATTGGCCCTAGTGTGTGCTTGGTGTGTGGGTGTGTTTGTGTGTGTCCTGCGGTGGGTTGGCACCCTGCCCAGGATTGGTTCCTGCCTTGTGCCCGGTGTTGGCTGGGATTGGCTCCAGCAGACCCCCGTGACCCTGTATTCGGATTCAGCGGGTTAGAAAATGGATGGATGGATAGATTAAAGAGTTTGAGCAAAATTCCTCCATCTAATTGACAGCCAGCCAATCAGGTGCATGCAACAATTATGTGTTGTGAAACCATGATAGAATTTTATAGTAAACTAACCAACCAGCGGTGTACCATTCGCCTCATAATCAGGACGGTTATTTAACGATTTTTAAGCATAGGGAGAAAATTAAGATTTGAAAAATCGGTAATGTAATAAATCAGCAAGAAAAGCAACATTGTAACAATACTCGGAACAAACCAACACACAATCGTCCGTGACTGAAAACTAGCGGAACGGCATCGCGCCTTCTCCTGCCAGACAGAGGGACGGGGCTGGACGGAGCTCAGACGCAGAGGGTGGAATGGGAGAAAGGGAGAAGGACGTCTATTCCGCTCCCTCTGTCATGCTAGTCTGCTGATTTCTCGTTCAGTATGCACTGCCTGCTCATGTGCCCACCTCCAACTCGTCACCTGAGTCGTTGTCGTCTTTGCACAGTCCAGATGCACCTGTGACTCACGTAGACTTTTTATTGCTCTGTGCGGTTTTGGCTGCTTTTCTATATATAATCCACCAAGACACCCGACCACGGTAGTAACGAGGTTGGAGGGGGTTGTGTACAAAGG
The DNA here is from genome assembly GCF_016835505.1 of Polypterus senegalus. Classification (NCBI taxonomy): domain Eukaryota; kingdom Metazoa; phylum Chordata; class Cladistia; order Polypteriformes; family Polypteridae; genus Polypterus; species Polypterus senegalus. The sequence goes on from NC_053168.1 coordinate 82,257,044, forward strand.
GTAGGGATGTAATCAGTGAGAGCGTATGAGCCGCACCTAGTGGGAATTCCACGGTTTGCAGCCCAAATGGGGTTCAACGGCTTACCCACGCCTCTCTGTGCCGGGTAGACACACGCTCAATCTCATGCATAATTATGTATTGAATGCTAAACACTTCTGGAAAGACACGGTTGTCTAAAACGGGTTGGTGAGAGAACACAACAGCAAGTGAATGAAAAGATGGATCTCTGGAGACAGCAAAATACAACAGAATAGTGAACCCGCGGCATAACAAACGCTGCATAATTACTTATTGATGGTTGAACACTTCTGGAAAGACACAGGGACACCCGCCGCATACAGCGATTCACATCTGCGACATGATTTTTCCTATATGGTCCTGTTGCGTCCACCTTCGCACTCAAATCATACACACTGCCTGATCATGTGCCCGGTCGCAAGAGAAAGTCATGGAGAGCCGCCCACCAGCTGCCTGTGTGTGCCTCTGTCTGTGCGTGGCTTTCTCTTGTGCTGCCTCTGTGTGAACCGGTCAGGCACAACGAAGGTCAGCTGCTGAGAGAGCGTCTCGACTCTTGCAGGGCCTGCATTGGTGAAGCAGGTGAGACGGTAATGAAACAGAGGCACAGGGCTTATTGGTTTTTAAAGACTGCTTCCTTCATTGTGTTTTAACCTCAGTTTTAAAGGACTGTTTTAAGGATCCCATGGCATACCCCTCGCAAACTATTTTACACGCTGCATATATCGATTCACTTCCGCGAGAAACATGCTACTATGAATAGTCAACGTGGCTCAGAGTTGCATGTGGACTCTACGACAGAAGAAAATAAAGAATGCCGGTTTTCCTGTGTCATCGCGTCCGAGTTGGTGGGCGTGGTTCTGTGAGTTGTCGTCGTATCCAATGGTCTTAGAGTTGGTGGGCGTGGCTCCTTCCTGCGTGCGCCATGGGCATCTTACTTGTTGGCGGCTTAGTGAATCCACGCCGCTTCCGCTGTGCTTTTCATGGTTGTCTTGCCTTAGTGAATTCTATATATATTTATAGATATGCCTCGTCTGAAGAGCAACATAGGAGGGAGGAAGAAGAAGAGACGAAGACATCAGGAGAAGAGAACAGAGCGACGTCAGAAGAGGGCGTCAACAACGTGCGGCCAATTCCATCTGATCGTTGGAAAAATATATAATGAACAGCTGTGAGTGCTAAATCACAAGCCGCCTTCGACATTCATTCTTCTCATCTTTACTTTTTCGTAAGCTTTTTCTAAATACGAAATATATCCAGACTTTACTAAGACAGTGTTCTCCCCAGAATTTATTTCCAGCCGGGTGGCATGAAAAAGTAGTTGGGTGGGGTATGACAGGGAAATTTGGTGGTGGAGAAAATAAAATGTGCATTATTTTTATTAGTTAATTATTCATTATTTTCCAATGCTTATTATGACTTTCTTTTTTAAGGTTTGACACTTGTGCCACAATATTTTTATTAAATTTAAGAAGTTTGCAATTCAGGATACTACAACCCTAAAATAAATTTTAAATAACAATTGTTATGACATAAACCAAGAGGCCCAAGTATTGTCGCTGTCAGGAAGAAAAGTGAAAATAATGAAAAAAAAGTATGGGAAACCTAATGAAAAGAAATAATAAAATATTCTTCAAAGCCAACTTGCATATGCAGAATGTGTCTTCAGTTAAATATATTTTTTTCTTCTTTTCTTCCTAGAGGCCAAGTTGCCTGCAGCTTTCACATAATCAAAGTTCCAAGTATCTGGGTACTCCAAGGAGATCAGCATGAAATTATTTAGCGTGCTTTGATTCATGCGATTTCGCAAACATGTCTTGATTCTTTTAAGGGCAGAAAACCCCCTTTCACCTTCAGCTGTGCTCAATGGGATCACTAGCCCAATATGAGCTAGTCTGGCTAAATTTGGAAACTACTCTGAGTTGTTGCCATTTTTACTAAAATCTGTTTTGAACTGGTGTTTGTATGATTGACTTATGATCATTTTTGGCACAACTGTCCAATCTTGCCTGCTACTTTCATATTTTAAAATTGGAGGGCTACCATAATGATCGAAAATTTGAACCCTGGTCCAATGTGCAACTGGCATGTGTCTGAGTCGTATATCCTTCTGAGCTTAAGCTTAAAAGCTGATGCTGTTATTTTATTACTCACTATGATAAAATGTATTTCTTGTCCTTTATATATAACCCCTTAAGAGAAGTGCTATATTTATGGCATAAACTTTTTGTCTATCAAATGCTCCCAGTATAACAGTTTCAACTTATAAATTACAATTAAAACTGAGCACGCTTGCTGATCGATTGGAGCATCTTAGTGAGACATTCACGAATCGGATCGAAATAGCCGAACATCTAGCTGCCAGTGCCGAGGAAAGAGCAGTAAATGTCAGTTCGGAATGTAAAAAACTCGGAGAAAAACTTGGAGACAGACTGGCTGCTTTAGAAGATGGGAATAGAAGGTATAATGTCAGAATTGAAGGCTTGCCGGAGAATCGAGAAAGTTTAAACCCGGTGAAATTCGCAACTGAACTTTTTTCTAAAATAATCGGGGGCGACTTTAAAGCAGAATCTGAGATAGCAGCGGCTTACAGCGTCTGATCAAACACCGTCAGACCCCGACCAAGATCTTTTATAGTCCGTTTTGAACGATTATCATTTAAGTTAGAGGTGATGGAACTCCTCAGGAAAAAAAAGGAAGATATTAAATATGAAGATTGCCAATTCGCGTCTTCCTGACTTCTCTCCAGCAACAGCTATCAAACGCGCCTTTTATAATATTAAACAGCAGCTACGGCAAGCCAATGTCAAATACGGCCTCCTGTATCCGGCAAAACTGAAAGTGGAATGGCAGGGGCATTTCTATGTTTTCGCTAGCAAGGAGGAGGCAGAAAATGAGTTAAGAAAGCTGATCCGGGACTATTCTGATACATAATTGTGAGTCATGGCGGTAAATGATAAAGCTAGGATTAATAATCTACTGTCTGATCTATTTGTTTCTAAAATACGGGTTTTTTATCAGCATATATTCTCATATTCTTATATTATTATTACTTACTTATTACTTATCATTACTTAGTATTACTAGGGCTAAATGTTTTGTTTTATTGTGCTTAATTACGTTTTCCTCCTCTTTTTTCTTTTTTTCTTTTCTAATTATTTCATGTGTACCCTAAATGAGACTGTTCAATATCATACCCTTGGTTTGCTGTTATTGCTATTACTGCATTAAGACTTGTTATGCTTGTTTTGGACACATCTTTAACACCATCACCTGGGTTTATTATCTGGGGATATCATCTTAATGCACTAAAATTGATGAAGATTATATGTATGTATGTATGTATATATATATATATGTATATGTGTATATGTATATATATATATATGTATATTAAGTGCAAAATTCTTTTCTTTTTTTTTTTTTTTTTTTCCTCTTTTAAAGACTATATTGGTAACAGATATCTCTATCTTTTAACCTTAAAGCGCCACTGCATGGGGGCTTGATGTGCTTTGGACGTGCTCTGTCTCTGGGTATGTCAGAGGACTGGGACTGCGTGAAGTGGGTTTTAGCCTCACCTGGGGAGGCAAAAGGGAGGGTGGGGGTTAAGGGGAAGAGAAAGAGAGCAGGCTTGATCTATATCTAATCTATCATCTCAATCTTTATAATTATAACTATCAACGTAATAATAAGCTGCATGGCAACAACTCTTGGGGGAATAGGAAATTAAGACCTAAACTATTTCACTTCCAGTTAAGACTATAATATGACACCAAAAACTCAGAATCAGTGTCTCCATGATGGGACAGTTAACTTCGTAAGCTGGAATGTTAAAGGCCTGAATCACGAATTAAAGAGAAAGAAAGTACTTTCTCACCTAACAGGTCTAAATGCTAAAATAGTATTTTTACAGGAAACCCACTTACTAAGTAAGGATCAGTTCCGGCTGCAAAAGACTGGACTGGCCAAATGTTCCATTCTAGTTTTACAAAGAAAACTAGAGGGGTGGGAATTCTCATACATAGAACAGTACCATTTGTAGCATCAGATGTAGTATTGGATCCTGAAGGGAGATATGTGATGGTCATGGGAGACTTATCTAACTGTAAAATGATTTTGATAAATGTTTATGCACCTAATGTTGATGATAAGGAATTTATACAAAATTTATTTGCATCCATTCCCAATCTGAACACTCATAAACTTATAATGGCTGGGGACTTTAATTGTGTTCTAAATCCACTTTTAGATAAGACTTCCTCCACAGGGGGAACGGCAACTAACACCGCAAAGATAATTACAAAGTTTATAACTGATCACAACTTATCAGATCCCTGGAGGTTTTAAACCCAAATTCAAGAACATATTCTTTCTACTCACCAGTACATCATTGCTACTCAAGGATTGATTACTTCTTTATAGATAATAACTTCTTGCCTAAGATTAAATCTTGTAAATACGATGCTATTGTTATTTCAGACCATGCTCCGATGATCTTGGAGCTGAAATTACTAAGCCCCATACACTCACCCGCAGATGGCGTCTCAATCCGCTTCTATTAGCTGACGAGAATTGTACTGAATTTATATCCAAACAAATTGAATTCTTTCTAGAGACAAATACATCCCCTGAGATCTCTGCAGGAACACTCTGGGAAACTCTTAAGGCCTTCTTAAGAGGACAGATTATCTCATATCTTTCCCACAGAAATAAATCCGAAGAAGAAAGTAGCAGAGATAAAAGCGAAATTACTAAAATAGATGAAGAACATGCCAGACTACCAAGCGAGACTCTACATAAGAGGAGGCAGGCTCTACATTCAGAATTAAACCTCTTGACAACTAAAGAAACCGAACAACTAATTTACAAATCCAGACATCATTATTATGAACATGGAGAAAGCTAATAAGCTTTTAGCGCAACAAATTCACAAGCAAGAAGTGCATAGCGCAATCTCGGTAATTACTAACACGAATGGAGATAAAATCATCGAACACAAAAATATAATGTACACTTTTAGAGACTACTATAAATCCCTATATACTACTGAGTTTAAAGAAGACAATATACAATCTAATGCATTTCTGGATAAATTACAGATACCACAAATTGACGCTATTAGTGTGGAGGAGCTCGATAAACCTCTGTCATTATCAGAATTACTGGATGCTATAAAGTCACTCCAAGGTGGAAAAGCAGCAGGCCCTGATGGCTACCCTGCAGAGTTTTACAAGAAATTCTCCGCTCAGCTAGCTCCCCTCCTATTAGCAACATTTACAGAAGCCAGAGATAACCAATCTCTTCCACAAACCTTTCGCCAAGCACTAATCACTGTCTTTCCAAAACAAAATAAGGACTTATTACAATGTGCATCATACAGACCAATTTCACTTCTGAATAACGACGTTAAAATACTCTCTAAAATCATAGCTAGAAGGATGGAGAAAGTGCTCCCCTCAATAATATCACAAGACCAAACTGGATTTATTAGGGGCCGACACTTATCTTCAAATCTTGACGCCTGTTTAATGTAATATACTCACCAACTAAATCAAACACCCCAGAAATATTATTATCATTGGATGCAGAAAAAGCATTCGCCATGATTGAATGGAAATACCTTTTACTATTTTGGAGAAGTTTGGGTTTGGCCCGAACATTTGTGCATGGATTAAATTACTGTATACTAACCCAGAAGCTTCAGTTTGCATCAATAACATTTGCTCAGACTACTTTAAACTAGAGCGTGGCACAAGACAAGGATGCCCTTTGTCACCACTGCTGTTTGCAATTGCCATTGAACCACTGGCAATACATTGTCGAAATACTGATCAGATAAAGGGGATTAGCAGAGAAGGACTGGAACAGAAAATCTCATTATATGCAGATGACATGGTACTGTATATATCGGACCCAGAAAATTCTGTGCCTGCAGTCTTAGCAGCACTCACAGAATTTCAAAAGCTCTCTGGTCTCAGAATTAATCTGAATAAAAGTGTACTCTTTCCGGTGAATTCGCAAGCATATAATATTAGATTAGACACCCTTCCTTTTATCATTGCAGAACAGTTTAAATACCTCGGGGTAAACATCACAAGTAAACATAAAGCTCTTTATCAACAAAATTTAGTCGTCTGTATGGAAAAAATTAAACAAGACTTGCATAGATGGTCAACCCTTCATCTCACACTAGCTGGAAGAATTAACACTGTTAAGATGAATATTCTTCCTAAGCTCCTTTTTATTTCAAAACATACCAATATACATTAATAAATCGTTCTTTAAGCAATTAGATTCAACAATAACCTCATTTATTTGGAATTCTAAACATCCACGCATCAAAAGAGCGACCCTACAAAGACAAAAGGCAGAAGGCGGCATGGCTCTACCTAACTTCCAGTTTTATTACTGGGCGCAAATATACAGTCGATAAGAACCTGGACACAAATAGAAGAACATACACAGGCATGGACCGCAATAGAAGTAAAATCCTGCAGTACTTCTTTGTATTCCTTGCTTTGTGCTCCAATAAACACACGTTATCGGCAATACACTAATAACCCAATTGTGCTCCACTCACTTAGAATCTGGAACCAATGTAGAAAGCATTTTAAGACGGAGAAGCTTCTTTCTGTGGCACCCTGCAAAAGAACCACCTCTTTCAACCCTCACAAACATATGCAGTTTTAATATCTGGAAAAATTTGGAATTAACTTGCTTAGAGACTTTATATAGACAACGTCTTTGCATCCTATGAACAATTACGTTCCAAATTTAACATTCCAGCTACAAATTTCTTTCACTATCTTCAAATCAGGAACTTTGTTAAACAGAACCTTCCAGATTTTCCTCATCTTGCACCCTCATCCACGCTGGAAAAATTATTGCTCAATTTCAAGGAGTTAGACTCCATCTCTACAATATATAAAATCCTTTTACAATCCCTTCCTTTCAAAGATCCAAGAGGACACTGGGAAAATGACCTCTCAATTAATATATCAGAAAAGGAGTGGAAAGTAGCAATGCAGAGAATTCACTCAAGCTCCATATGCGCAAAAGCATACAATTATACAACTCAAAATTATATATCGAGCACATCTGTCTCGACTAAAACTCTCAAAATGTTTCCAGGGCATGATCCAACCTGCGACGTTGCAACCAAGCCCCAGCCTCACTAGGTCACATGTTCTGGGCCTGCTCCAAATTAACATTATTCTGGACAAAAATTTTTAATTACCTCTCAGACAGTCTTGGACTCACAATCCCTCCTAACCCATTAACAGCTGTGTTTGGGGTTCTTCCAGAGGGTCTTAAAGTGGAGAAAGACAAACAAACTGTGATTGCATTCACTACACTGTTGGCACGCAGACTTATTCTGATAAACTGGAAGAACCCAAACTCTCCTCTTTTAAGTCAGTGGGAAACTGATGTGTTATATTATTTAAAATTGGAAAAAATCAAATACTCAGTTAGAGGATCTGTGCAGACTTTTTCAAAACATGGCAGGATCTAATCAGTAATATTTTGAAATGATTTTATAAAGCACAGAGAATTTGTTGATTTAGGTATTTTTAAAAGCCTTAAATTTTACACCGTTTGGCTTGCTCTCTCTCTCAAGGGTGGGGATCGATCTGTTCTTAGCATAATTCTTTTTTTTTGTAAAAACTTGATTGCTATGTATTGATTGTAATAAAATTAATAAATAAATAAATAAAAAAATAAATAAATAAATTACAATTACCTCACTATTCACTCTACAACTGTAATATTACACAACCTGAGCTACTTTATGAGCCATGTGCATTATCTGCAGTATATTTTTATGTTGTACTATTGTACTTGTTCTTATTCTTTCATATGGTATATGTTTCATTATTTTTATTATTGTTATTTTGTAGGAAAATAAATTTATAGAGGATTTGTATATTGAATCTTATTGTACTGTACAATGAAAATTAAGGATTTCGACAGAAGAGAGTGCATATTTATAGATGATGAAAACTAACTTCAAGTCAATTTAGTTTTCTAAGAGCTATCTTCTTGGAGCTGTGAGCTGTTTGAATACTAGGATGTATACTTGATATTTTTTCATGACATGCATTAAAGTATGCATTCCATCACGTTCCTTTTGTTGCTCATGCCACTGCCTAAGCCACCAAAAACACACAGTTTCATTCATCTGGAATTTTTTGTGCATACACATTTTTCTGTTTTTGTCCGTACGCCATGTTTTAGTGTGAATTATACGCACGTTTCTGTACATGAAACCCCTGGTGATTACTGCTGCAGCCTTTTAACTTAGTATTCCAAATGTGTCTAAACAGAAGCATAGGCAACTATCTGGAAAAACTTCATTCTATAATTAACTATTCACAAAGGATGTCAATTGCCTATGGAAACATATTATTACTAATAGTACTATATAATGCGTGAACATTACTTTGCATGGAATAGAGGAAGGTAACAATTGTTCTTTACTCATAACATTCTGTTTTATCTGTTATATTAGTGGTGATTAGTAAAATAACTGTGCTGGCTCTAATACTCTACGTGAGTATTGTGGTTTGAACTCTGAAATTTTGACATAGCGAGACCTGGTTTAGGAAATTAACTACGGTTGTAAAATAGGCTAGAAGACAAATAACTAATTTTTCATGCAATGAGTGACCAACAAAAGAGACAACCTTCCGTCATTAGGTGAGGGCACACTCCTCTGGAGCCAAAATTTTCACCTCGTTTTTCCCAGTGCAGACTCAATCAATCAATTAATCATATGCAGAAGGTTAATGCCCATCATGAGGGCAAGAGTATCCCAGTTCCTATTTCTGGTAGTACCCCTGGCAGCCAAATGTTCTGAACTACATCTTTTTAAATTGCTGAAGCTTTTAATCATCAGATTGAACAAATCATATAAAATTTGGATATGTTTGCAATGGTATTTTATAAATACCAAATGGTCTTCTAGAGAGGAAAAATGCATCAATAAAATAAAGTATTAATTTACTGTACCTGAAATTCCCTTTCCAGGTGTTGGGTCATAACAGTTTGTTCCTAAGAAAACATAAATAAACATTATGAAGTACATGTCTCAAAATAAATTAGGTTTGTTCTGAAAATCATACATTACAAAATTTAAACTGCTAAATTTGGCATCACAGAAAAGGCAAAATGACAACAATATTACTGAAAATTTATGTTAGATTTATAATATTTCTTTTTGGTAAAACAAGTCAATAAAAGCAATTGCGCAACATTTAAAAAATTACAAGCTACAATATTTGTACAGTTTAATAGATTTAAGTTGCAGCAGGATGGTGCTCCATCGCATACTTCCATCTCCACATCAAAGTTCCTTAAAGCAAAAAAGATCAAGATGCTCCCGGATTGGCTAGCCCAATCACCAGACATGAACATCATTGAGCATATGTGGGGTAGGATGAAAGAGGAAGCATGGAAGACGAAACCAAAGAATATTGATGAACTCTGGGAGGCATGCAAGACTGTTTTCTTTGCTATTCCTGATGACTTCATCAATAAATTGTATGAATCCTTGCCAAACCGCATGGATGCTGTCCTTGAAGCTCATGGAAGTCATACAAGATATTAAATTTGGATCTCACAGCACCACTACTTAATTTGCTGACATATTTTTGGATTTGCATTAAAGTTGTTCATTTTCTGTATAGGCGACAACACTTTTGTTTTGCCCAAATTTGACCTTTCTGTCTTGATTAAATGATAAATCTTTTTTCAGAGAAACTAATTTATTTCAGTGCATTAAACATCATTTGGGAGGGCTTTAGCTTTTCATATGAGCTATTTCTACCACCAGTTGATTAATTAAAAGTCAGGTTAATAGCAGGAGTTTATACAAAATAGAAAAGCGACAAGACTTTTGTCAGGGACTGTAAAGGCAGCCTGAGGGTTAGTGCCTCACAGTTTCAATATTCTGGGTTCAAATCCTAGACTGAAGACTGTAATAGTGGAATTTATAAAGCCCTCTTATTAACTGTACTCTATATCTAAAGAACAACATCCTGTAACTATATTATTACTAAATATTACTTCAGTTGCCACTGACTTACATGGTACAGGGTATAATAAACAACAACAATACTTAGCTTCTGTTATGGTGTATAAAATCTACAAATTATTCTCTATTTATATTACATTTTGCTCACTCCCAACAAGATGAATTCAGATTCAGGACATTTGTATAGGTATTATAAAATCAAAAGCATATCTTCCTCCCTTATACCTCACTTTTATAACAGCTGTTCACAACATAGTGCTAAATTGGTTTTACACCCTGGGAAAGGAAGATTTGCTGATACCTCAGGCTACTGATTACATTTTGGATGGACACCTGGGAGAGCAATTTGGTTTACAATCTTGGAAAGGAAGATATGCTGATACCTCATACAACATCAAACAACTTTATTATTTGGGTAAAAGTAGATTAAAGAGTTTGAGCAAAATTCCTCCATCTTATTGACAGCCAGCCAATCAGGTGCATGAAACAATTATGTGTTGTGAAACCATGATAGAATTTTATAGTAAACTATCCAACCTGCGGCGTACCATTCGCCGCATAATCAGGCTGTTTTTTTAATGAATTTTATTACTAAGAATACTATATAATGCATGAACATTACCTTGCATGGAATAGAGGAAGGTAACAATAGTTTTTTATTCATAACATTCTGTTTTATCTGCTATATCTGTTATATTAGTGGTGATTAGTGAAATAACTGTGCTGGCTCTCATACTCTACGTATTAGAGCAATTCATCATATGCAGAAGCTTAATACCCATCATGAGGGCAAGAGTATCCCAGTTCCTATTTCTGGTAGTACCCCTGGCAGCCAAATGTTCTGAACTACATCTTTTTAAATTGCTGAAGCTTTTAATCATCAGATTGAACAAATCATATAAAATTTGGTTATGTTTGCAATGGTATTTTATAAATACCAAAAGGTCTTCTAGAGAGGAAAAATGCATCAATAAAATAAAGTATTAATTTACTGTACCTGAAATTCCTTTTCCAGGTTTTGGATCGCAATCATTTTTTTCTAAGAAAACATAATGAAACATTATGCAGTACATGTCTCAAAACAAATTAGGTTTGTTCTAAAAATCATACATTACAAAATTTAAATTGCTAAATTTAGCATCACAGAAAAGGCAAAACAACAACAATATTACTGAAAATTTGTTAGATTTATAATATTCCTTTTGGTAAAACAAGTCAATAAAAGCAATTGCGCAACATTTAAAAAATAACAAGCTGCAATATTTGTACAGTTTAATAGATTTAACTAGTCTGGACTGTTAATAACAAAGTAACTTTGAAGCAGTTAGATGTTTATAAAATATACTTTCCAAAGTTGAATAAGTATAAACCGAAGACACCAGTTTTGGAGAAGACCCTCAAGCCATCTGTGAAGTGTTTGTGAAATGTTATAGATTGGGGTTACTTTGCTGACTCAGGGCCTGGGCAACTTCATCAAGTCAACTGTGAATTCTGCCTCATATCAAAGTATGCTTCAGTAGATTGTGAGGCCTTCTATTCGAAAGTTGAATTTGAAACGCCATTGTACCCTTCAGTACAATAATGATCTGAAGCACACTAGCAAATCCACTAAGGAATGGCTCCAAAAAGAAGAAATTGATGGTTATGGACTACTATAAAGTACATGTCTCAAAACAAATTAGGTTTGTTCTAAAAATCATACATTACAAAATTTAAATTGCTAAATTTGGCATCACAGAAAAGGCAAAACGACAAAAATATTACTGAAAATTTAAGTTAGATTTATAATATTCCTTTTTGGTAAAACAAAAGCAATTGCGCAACATTTAAAAAATTAAAAGCTACAATATTTATACAGTTTAATAGATTTAACTTGTCTGGACTGTTAATGATAAAGTAATTTTGAAGCAGTTAGATGTTTATAAAATATACTTTCCGAAGTTGAATATGTATAAACCGAAGACACCAGTTTTGGAGAAGAACCTCAAGCCATCTGTGAAGTATGTTTGTGAATAGTTATTGATTGGGGTAACTTTGCTGACTCAGGGCCTGGGCAACTTCATCAAGTCAACTGTGAATTCTGCCTCATATCAAAGTATGCTTCAGTAGATTGTGAGGCCTTCTATTCGAAAGTTGAATTTGAAACGCCAATGGACCCTTCAGTACAATAACAATCTGAAGCACATTAGGAAATCCACTAAGGCATGGCTCCAAAAAAAAGAAATTGATGGTTATGGACTGGCCTAGGGAAAGCCCTGATTTGAATCCCATTGAAAAGTTGCGGGAGCATTTGAAACGGGCAGTACCTGGAAGAAAAGCCGCTAAAATCTTACAACTGAAGGAATTTTGCAGGTGAAGTGGTCAAAAATTTCATGTCAAGTTGATGTCATAAAAACAGTTGAGCAGTTATGCAAAATGCCTACAAGAAGTCATCCCAACTAATAGGGGCAATATCAAGTTTTGAAATCAAAGGTATGCTTACTTTTTTCTCCAGCAGATCCACAGTAGATGATTACATCTACAGATATTTCTGTTAAATAAATAACTTTAAAGGTACATTTTTCTTGTGTTTTATTCAAGTATATCACCTTTAACGGTAGGTACAGTATGCATAAAGATCTACTGTTTGCATGTTCAAATATGTAGAAAACGTCAAGCGTTTCCATGGGGTATACTTACTTTTTCAAAATACTGTACGTACCATTTAGTGCCTTAGGAAGATAAAGTGACTAATTGAAGACCTCACCTGTCTTGTTCAGACACTTTTGTAAAGGTACAGGGCCAGTGATACTTACATAAGTAGATTCGGGGACAGTCAATAACAAGAACAAATATTTTAAAAAAGCAAACAATGTGTGCGTTTATGTATATACTTGCAAATACTATTTTGTATATTGTATATACTTTTATATACTGTATACTGTTCTGAAGATACATGGAAGTAAGAATTTTATTGTGCTTTGTACTGTACACATAACAATAAACTTGAAAACTAACAATATTAAGCACAGCTTGGAGCAAAATTCTGAAATGATTGGAGCCAATCAAAAATATCTATTTTACATGGACGTTATCGTCAACCATTGGCTCAGCCCCAACTGACATCAAATACAAATGACAACCGTTACAAAGTTTCATTGTTAAATGCGTTACTGCTCTCAGAAAGCTAGTTTCCTCTGACAGTGTTATAGTAGAAGTCTTTTGTGCACTGAGCTGTGTAGAGTGCTGCATTGCTCGAAAAGGTTTGGTAGGTTAATTTGCAGATTTCAGTGCCTCTCTTTACTTTTGGCAGGTAATTATATGTCTTTCGTCCATATTTGTAGCACCTACAGTAACTCTTGATAATTCACTTGTACTACATTTAAACCAGTTAGAAAACATCTAAATATTATATCAATTTGTGCATTTACAGTATGCCATAATCGGGAAATACTTCATGTACCAGTTTAATAAACTTGGCAGGAAATCCTTTCAAGCTTTCGTTTACCCAGCTCCTTGCAAACACTGCTCTTTTAAAAGTCATTAGCAAAATGAATAAGTGGATTTTTCAATGTAATTTTTTTCAGTTAAGATGATCTAATTAAATGTATTAGAATTAATAACCAATATAAATCTATACTAATAAAAGGCAAAGCCCTTACTGACTGACTCACTCACTCACTCACTGACTCATCACTAATTCTCCCAGTTCCCGTGTAGGTAGAAGGCTGAAATTCAGCAGGCTCATTCCTTACAATAACCAATATAAATACTGAATAAATTGCAAAATATTTTAAATAAATCCAGGTCAAACTTTGTTAAAATTACAAGAGTAAAACAAGCTGTTAACTTTATTTTATCCATTAGCTGTTTTACATGCGCTCTCCGGCTTTTCAACTTCTGCTTTGTTGCAGCAGCTTCCGATTTCTCCCGGTCTTCACAGAAGAAAGTAGCTTCTATTTTGAGATTTCTGAGTTTAATTAAACCTTTGGATATTTACATAAACAAAATAGTATAAAGGCAGCCCGAGGGTTAGTGCCTCACAGTTTCAATATTCTGGGTTCAAATCCTAGACTGAAGACTGTAATAGTGGAATTTATAAAGCCCTCTTATTAACTGTACTTTATATCTAAAGAACAACATCCTGTAACTATATTGTTACCAAATATTACTTCAGCTGTGCTCACTAGGGATCACTAGCCCAATATGAGCTAGTCTGGCTAAATTTGGAAACTACTCTTTGAGTTGTTGCCATTTTTACTAAAATCTGTTTTGGACTGAAGTCTTTGTATGATTGACTTATGATCATTTTTGGCACAACTGTCCAATCTTGCCTGCTACTTTCATATTTTAAAATTGGAGGGCTACCATTTTTGGAGTAATGAAGTATCTATCTATCTATCTAATGATCGAAAAGAATTTCAGCAGACTCACTTGAATCGTTAGTTTCTGCATTGAAAACTTTTGAAAAGCTGGAAATAATTGGCATGTCAGGGAATCCTGCATCTAGGTGCTTGTCTACTGTCTCTAGGTATTTATCATATATTGCAGTTTTGAATGACATTACATAACTCTGTTTATAAACTATAAGAATTAAATTTGAACCCTGGTCCAATGTGCACCTGGCATGTGTCTGAGTCCTATATCCTTCTGAGCTTAAGCTTAAAAGCTGACACTGTTATTTTATTATTCACTATGATAAAATGTATTTCTTGTCCTTTATATATAACCCCCTAAGAGAAGTGCTATATTTATGGCATAACCTTTTTGTCTATCAAATGCTCTCAGCAGAACAGTTTCAACTTATAATTACAATTACCTCACTATTAACTCTACAACTGTAATATTACACAACCTGAGCCATTTTATGAGCCATGTGCATTATCTGCACCATATTTTTATGTTGTACTATTGTACTGTACTTATTCTTTCATATGGTATATGTTTCATTGATTTTATTATTGTTATTTTATAGGAAAATAAATTTATAGAGGATTTGTATATTGAATCTCATTGTACTGTACAATGAAAATGAAGGAATTCGACAGAAGAGAGCACATATTTATAGATGATGAAGATTAGCTTCAAGTCAATTTAGTTTTCTAAGAGCTATCTTCTTCGAGCTGTGAGCTGTTTAAATACTAGGATGTATACTTGATATTTTTTGATGAAATGCATTAAAGTATGTATATTACATTTTACAGATAAATTATTAACGACATTTAAATAATGTGCACTGTTAATAATTAAACATGTGCGGACACGGTGGCACAGCAGTAGTGATGAGCTGACACCCTACCCAGGGATTGATCCTCCCTTGTGTTGTATGCTACCTGGGACTGGCGAGACCATGGATAGATAAATGGATGGAACAATTTAACATGTATTACCAAGACTTTTCAATGTTCCTTAACAGTCTTGAAAAATCTGTGTTCTAAGATTACAGATGGGTATACATTTAATACAGAGCTTATATTGTGGAATTGTGGATGCGGTGGAGGTAGGAATTATTCTGGATGGGGTTTGGAGGCAGAAACAACACCTGGACATTGGAGGAAGGAACAATTCTTGGACGGGGTGCTACCTAATCGCTACCACTGCCCCACTGTGTCCCCATGTTTAGTACGTACTTTAATGCATTTTATTATGAAAATGATATCAAGTATAAATATTAGTATTTTAAAATGTTGAGAGAGCTGTAATATAATAAATGTAATGTATTCTGTGTTGCGATCCATGCCTTTACGCTCCTGTGTGAGAAAGAGAAAGACCATTTAAGAAGCACACATGCAATGCAAACCATTTAAAGTGCTGCTTTAGTTACGATGGGATTTGAGAAATTCTAGCAAATTAAACATTGATTTTAAGATGAAGGTTGCAATGTTCTACTTTAATGACAAAATATACCATCAGATTAAAGTAAAAATTTTCAGATTTAAGTCAACATTTCGATCTCTTTCTTCTTCATTGTTGCTATTTTTTTTTTTACAATTCCGTATGACACCCAGACGGTGGGTCGACTTTGACATCCTACCACTTCATTTTTTATTTCGGGCACTGTGTAACTTTCTGAACTTGAACTTTCGAGTGCCATTCCATCACGTTTCTTTTGTTGCTCATGCCACTGCCTAAACCACCAAAAAGTACGTTTTTCCTCACCTCAGCTTCACTGAGTAGGACCTCCACTTGGCATTTGCTGAAAATCTCCTTGTTTACATGTGGATTTGCCGTTGACTTTTAACAAAATACTGAATGGAAGGGGATATTTATATTGATTTTCATATTCAGATATGTAAAATTCTGGGAGGAGTCGGGGTAGGGCTATAAGGCATGTGCGTTAAATTTCACGTTTGTTGGGATTTATAAAGGGGAAGTGTGCGGAACTTGGCAAACACACAGTTTTATTCATCTGGAATTTTTGTACATACGAATGTTTCTGTTTTTGTCCGTACGCCATGTTTTAGTGTGAATTCTATGCACGTTGTTATACATGAAGCCCCTGTTGATTACTGCTGCAGCCTTTCAACTTAGTATTACAAATTTGTCTGAGCAGAAGCAAAGGCAACTATCTGGAAAAACTTCATTTTATAATTAACTACTTGCAAAGAATGTCAATTGCCTATGGAAATATATTGCTAATAGTACTATATAATGCATGAACATTACTTTGCATGGAATAAAGGTAGGTAACAATTGTTCTTTATTCATAACATTCTGTTTTATCTGTGGTGATTAGTAAAATAACTGTGCTGGCTCTCATACTCTACATGAACTCTGAAATTTTGACATAGAGAGACCTGGTTTAGGAAATTAACTACGGTTGCAAAATAGGCTAGAAGACAAATACATTTTTCATGCAATGAGTGACCAACAAAAGAGACAACCTTCCGTCATTAGGTGAGAGCACACTTCTCTGGAGCCAAAATTTTCACCTCATATTTCCCAGTGCAGAATTAATCAATCAATTAATCATATGCAGAAGGTTAATGCCCAACATGAGGGCAAGAGTATCCCAGTTCCTATTTCTGGTAGTACCCCTGGCAGCCAAATGTTCTGAACTAAATCTTTTTAAACTGCTGAAGCTTTTAATCATCAGATTGAACAAATCATGTAAAATTTGGTTATTTTTGCAATGGTAATTTATTTTATAAATACCAAATGGTCTTCTAGAGAGGAAAAATGCATCAATAAAATAAAGTATTAATTTACTGTACCTGAAATTTCCTTTCCAGGTATTGGGTCGCAGTCATTTCTTTCTAAGAAAACATAATTAAACATTATGCAGTACATGTCTCAAAACAAATTAGGTTTGTTCTAAAAATCATACATTACAAAATTTAAATTGCTAAATTTGGCATCACAGAAAAGGCAAAACGACAAAAATATTACTGAAAATTTAAGTTAGATTTATAATATTCCTTTTGGGTAAAACAAAAGCAATTGCGCAACATTTAAAAAATTAAAAGCTACAATATTTATACAGTTTAATAGATTTAAGTTGTCTGGACTTTTAATGACAAAGTAACTTTGAAGCAGTTAGATGTTTATAAAATATACTTTCCGAAGTTGAATAAGTATAAACCGAAGACACCAGTTTTGGAGAAGAACCTCAAGCCATCTGTGAAGTATGTTTGTGAAAAGTTATTGATTGGGGTAACTTTGCTGACTCAGGGCCTGGACAACTTCATCAAGTCAACTGTGAATTCTGCCTCATATCAAAGTATGCTTCAGTAGATTGTGAGGCCTTCTATTCGAAAGTTGAATTTGAAACGGCAATGGAGACGAGACTTCAGTACAATAAAGATCTGAAGCACATTAGGAAATCCACTAAGGCATGGCTCCAAAAAAAAGAAATTGATGGTTATGGACTGGCCTAGGGAAAGCCCTGATTTGAATCCCATTGAAAAGTTGTGGGAGCATTTGAAACGGGCAGTACCTGGAAGAAAAGCTGCTAAAATCTTACAACTGAAGGAATTTTGCAGGTGAAGTGGTCAAAAATTTCATGTCAAGTTGATGTCATAAAAACAGTTGAGCAGTTATGCAAAATGCCTACAAGAAGTCATCCCAACTAATAGGGGCACTATCAAGTTTTGAAATCAAAGGTATGCTTACTTTTTTCCCCCAGCAGATCCACAGTAGATGATTACATCTACAGATATTTCTGTTAAATAAATAACTTAAAAGGTAAATTTTCCTTGTGTTTTATTCAAGTATATCGCCTTTAAGGGCAGGTACAGTTTGAATGAAGATCTACTGCTTGCATGTTCAAATATGTAGAAAACGTCAAGTGTTTCCATGGCGTATACTTACTTTTTCAAATGACTGTACATACCATTTAGTGCCTTAGGAAGATAAAGTGACTAATTGAAGACCTCACCTGTCTTGTACAGACACTTTTGTAAAGGTACAAGGCCAGTGATACTTACATACGTAGATTCGGGGACAGTCAATAACAAGAACAAAAATTTTAAAAAAGCAAACAGTGTGTGCATTTATGTATATACTTGCAAATACTATCTTGTATATTGTATATACTTTTATATACTGTATACTGTTCTGAAGATACATGGAAGTAAGAATTTCATTGTGCTATGTACTGTACACATAACAATAAACTTGAAAACTAACAATATTAAGCACAGCTTGGAGGAAAATTCTGAAATGATTGGAGCCAATCAACAATATCTATTTTACATGGACGTTATCGTCAACCATTGGCTCAGCCCCAACTGACATCAAATACAAATGACAACCGTTACAAAGTTTCATTGTTAAATGTGTTACTGCTCTCAGAAAGCTGGTTTCCTCTGACAGTGTATTGTAGTAGAAGTCTTTTGTGCACTGAGCTGTGTAGAGTGCTGCATTGTTCGAAAAGGCTTGGTAGGTTAGTTTGCAGATTTCAGTGCCTCTCTTTACTTTTGGTAAGTAATTATATGTCTTTCGTCCATATTTGTAGCACCTACAGTAACTCTTGATAATTCACTTGTACTACATTTAAACCAGTTAGAAAGCATCTAAATGTTATATCAATTTATGCATTTACAGTATGCCATAATCAGGAAATACTTCATGTACCAGTTAGTAATCTTGGCAGGAAGTCCTTTCAAGCTTTCGTTCACCCAGCTCCTTGCAAACTCTGTTCTTTTAGAAGTCATTAACAAAATGAATAAGTGGATTTCTCAAAGTATTTTTTTTCAGTTAAGATGATCTAATTAAATGTATTAGAATTAATAACCAATATAAATCTATACTAATAAAAGGCAAAGCCCTTACTGACTGACTCACTCACTCACTCACTGACTCATCACTAATTCTCCCAGTTCCCGTGTAGGTAGAAGGCTGAAATTCGGCAGGCTCATTCCTTACAGCTTACTTACAAAAGTTGGGCAGGTTTCATTTCGAAATTCTACGCGTAATGGTCATAACTGGAAGGTATTTTTCTCCATTTACTGTAATGGAGTTGAGCTTGAAAGCCGTGGGGGGGCGGAGTTTCGTGTGACATCATCACGCCTCCCACGTAATCACGTGAACTGACTGTCAACGCAGTGCGTAGAAAACCAGGAAGACCTCCAAAAAGCGCTGAAGAAAACATGCATTATATAATTGAGAAGGCAGCGAAACAATAAGAAGCGAGCGAGTGACATATACTACCATATTCGTGAGTGCTGCTTCTTCGGAAAGAAAACAAGGTGTAAACCTAAACTTTAAATTAAGTTCATAGACAGGCTGCCGCTGGCGTTTCTCATGCTCACGGGTAATGTGGGATACAAGTTTAATGAGATGACGCAGGATATAAACGAGAGTTTTGATCACTTTGTAACTAAGTTAAAATTGCAGGTGAAGGGGTGTGCTTATGCAAATTCCGAGACTGTGTTTGTGGGGGATTACAGTTAAGGCGGGTGGGGGAGTCACGTCATTATCTCCCCTCCCATTTACCTCATTTCGCTCTGAGCTGAGCTCCGCGGCTAATGCCGTCTTCCGAAGCAACTTCGTCACACTGCCACCAAATACTCACAGAAAAATCCATAAGTTAATACACACGCTGTCTCTAGAGTTTCTCCACACTCAATGTATTCCTCGCGTCCCCTTTATACACTGATCTCCCATTTCAATTCAGATGCCTCCAATTTCCGGTGAGGCTCAGCTGCGCAATGACAAGTAATAAGTCTCAGGGACAGACCCTACAAAACGATGCCATTGATTTCAGGCAAGATTGCTTTTCTCCTGGAGAACTATACTTGCATTCTCAAAAGTGAGCTTGCGCAGCTTCATTCATATTACAACGGAGTGCAGCCAGAAACTTTTAAGTGCCGGGTCTTAGATAACATTAAATTAAGCCGTAGACATCGCAACATCACACAAGATAGCAGATCACGAGAACTTACTGAACGCAGTACGAGTGATCACTTCCATGCATCAAACCTGTTCAAAAAACGCATTACACAATTGACAAGGTGATGACTTTATATGGCGTTCATTTATAAAGCAACGGAGAGGCTGTGTGAAGGCAGCTACACAAAAAAAGCAGAGCGCCACACTCTGAATGTATTGCTGGCATCACCGTTATACCCTCTGATCTCCCATTTCAATTGAAATGCCTCAAATTTCCAGTAAGGCTCTGCTTCGCGATGACAATTAATAAGTCTCAGGGACACACCCTACAAAAGGTTGCCATTGATTTGAGGCAACATTGCTTTCCTCCTGGACAAAACTATATGTTGCATTCTCAAAAGTTATATATATATATATATATACATACACACCCCGATCTACATACTGTCAAATAAACGACCCACACACCATAGCGCAACATGAGAGGCTTCGCCTTTAGCGCTGACGTCTGAGGTTCGATTCGCGAGAGTGGGTGCAGTGAGTGTGTACTGCCTGATGAGCCCAGAATTAGGGCAAAGCACGTGCCGCATACTGTTTGCATTATTTGATAGTAAAACTATTTCAATATATTCAATATATATATATCAGCGCTTACCGATTTATTTTACCCTCACAACCCCTTAGTTTGGGAAGAGGTATGAAAATATATGAGGTTAACGCAGAAAACCAGATCACCAATTTAAGCTTTAGGAATCATAGATACTTTATTCGACATCAATAATTGTTTTGGTAAAGCCATACTCGGTATAATCCTCTTTTCATGTTATAATATTTCCACGACTAGCCAAGATTAAATGAACAGTAAAAAAGTAAGAGCGAAGCGAGGGTGACTCAGGCAGGCAGGCGACAGCTCAATAGCTCGAATTTTATATAAGTAGGTTCTATTTAGTCGCCAGAAATATCTTTGGTAGGAATGGAAGTTGGATTTAGTCTTTAAATTTCTATGGTGAAGAAAAATTTATGCAGTGATGATTAAATTTAACTTTCATTCCTACTAAACATATTTCTGTTGACCAAATAAAAATTATTTATATTTAAAATTTAAATAGAACTTGAACAAATACGATAGTTCATAATACCCACGCAGCACTAACTGCACGTAAGATTAGCAGTCATCCCTTTTAACAAGCAGCGTATTGCACTGATACGAAATAGCCTGCCCATTTAATTATTTAGGAATGGATAGATAAATTAAGATTTTGTACAAATAATGTTTTAAATTTTTCTTCCTCAATGGATTCTGGCACCCCCAGCAACAGCTGCTCGCACCCCAAAGGAGATATGTGTATGTATATATATATATATATATATATATATATATATATATATATATATATATATATATATATATAAACTGTAGATATTATAATATCAAAAGCATATCTTCCTCCCTTATACCTCACTGTTATAACAGCTGCTCACAACATAGTGCTAAATTGGTTTTACACCCTGGGAAAGGAAGATTTGGTGATACCTGAGGCTATTGATTACTTTTTGGATGAACACCTGGCAGAGCTACTTGGTGTACAATCTTGGGAAGGAGGATACGCCGATATCTCATACAACATCAAATAACTTTATTATTTGGGGAAAGATAGATTAAAGAGTTTGAGCAAAATTCCTCTATCATATGGAGAGCCAGCCAATCAGGTGTATGCAGCAATTATGTGTTGTGAAACCGTGATAGAATTTTATAGTAAACTAGCCAACCCGCGGCGTACCATATGCCGCATAATCAGGCTGGTTTTTTAATCATTTTTAAGCACAGGGAGAAAATTTAACATTTGCAAAATCGGTAATGTAATAAATCAGCAAGAAAAGCAACATTGTAACAATGCACGGAACGAACCAACACACAATCGTCCGTGCGGTGTAGCGAGGTGGGAGGGGGGTGTGTACAAAGTGCAGGAGCATCTAAGAAGACGCATGTTTGTCGCGGATGCGAACTGCTGTATGTAGCGTGTACAACACTTTGCTATGCTGCACACGGTCGTGCGTCGAAACCGAAAACTCGTTTTTTTAAAGACTGCTCACTTCATTATGTTTTAACCTTAGTTGTAAAGGAATGTTTTAATGATCGCATGGGATACCCCTCGAAAACAGTTTTACATGCTGCATATGGCAATTCACCTCCGCGAGAAACATGCCTCTATTAACAGTCAACGTGTGGGAGGTGGGTGTGTACAAAGGGTAGGGACGAAAACAGTGGGAGCGTATGAGTCGCACTTAGTGGCAATTCCACGGTTTGCAGCCCGAAAGGGGTTCAACGGCTTACCCACGCCTAGACACACGCTCAATCTCATGCATAATTATTTATTGAATGGTAAACACTTCTGGAAAGACACGGTTGTCTAAAACAGGTTAGTGTAAGAATACAACAGTAAGTGAATGAAAAGATGGAACTCTGGAGAGAGCAAAATACAACACAATAGTGAACCCGCGGCATAAAAAACGTCGCATAATTATTTATTGATGGTTGAACACTTCTGGAAAGACACAGGGACACCCCTCACAAACTGTTCTACCCCTCGCAATACAGCGATTCACATCTGCGACAAACAAACTGTTTTACACACTGCATACAGCGAATCACATCCATGACATGATTTTTCCTAGATGGTCCTGTCACGTCCACCCTCGCACTCAAAGCATACACACTGCCTGCTCATGTGCCCGGTCGCAAGCCGCGTCCAGCCTCGTTCTCGAAGCATACACACCACCTGGTTATGTGTCTGCTCGCAAGAGAAACTCACGGAGAGCCGCCCACCAGCTGCCTGTGTGTGTGACTCTGTCTGTCTCTGGCGCGGCTTTCTCTTGTGCTGCCTCTGTGTGAACCAGTCAGGCACAGAGAAGGTCAGCTGCTGACAGAGCGTCTCGACTGTTGCAGGGCCTGCATTGGTGAAGCAGCTGAGACGGTAATGAAACAGAGGCACAGGGCTTATTGGTTTGTAAAGACTGATTCCTTCATTGTGCTTTAACCTCAGTTTTAAAGGATTGTTTTAAGGATCCCATGGGATACCCTCGCAAACCATTTCACATGCTGCATATGGCGATTCACCTCCGCGAGAAACATGTCTCTATGAACAGTCAACGTAGCTCGGAGGTACATGACATTAACCTGACCTGCACTGCATGTGGCCTCTACGACAGACGAACATAAATAACGCCATTTTTTCTGTGTCGTCGCGTCCGAGTTGGTGGGCGAGGCCCTGTGAGTTGTCGTTGTATCCAATGGTCTTGGAGTTGGTGGGCGTGGCTCATTCCTGTGTGCGCCATAGGTGTCTCACTTGTTGGCAGCTTAGTGAATCCACGCCCCTTCTGGCGTGCTTTTCATGGTTGTCTTGCCTTAGTGAATTATATATATATATAGATATGCCTCGTCTGAAGAGCGACATAGGAGGGAGGAAGAAGAAGAGACGAAGACATCAGGAGAAGAGAACAGAGCGACGTCACAAGAGGGCATCAACAAAGTGCGGACATTTCCATCTGATCGTCGGAAAAATATATAATAAACAGCTGTGAGTGCTAGATCACAAGCCGCCTTCGACATTCATCCTTCTCATCTTTACTTTTTCTAAATACTAAATATATTCAGACTTTACTATGACAGTGTTCTCCCCAGAATTTTTTTCCAGCCGGGTGGCATGAAAAAGTAGTTGGGTGGGGTGGGACAGGGAAATTTGGTGGTGGAGAAAATTAAATGTGCATTATTTTTATTAGTTAATTATTATTATTTATTTCCCAATGTTTACTATGACTTTCTTTAAGGTTTGAAACTTGTGCCACAATATTTTTATTAAATTTAAGAAGTTTGCAATTCAGGATACTGCAACTCTAAAATAAATTTTAAATAACAATTGTTATGACATAAACCAAGAGGCCCAAGTATTATCGCTGTCAGGAAGAAAAGTGAAAATAATGAAAAAAAAGTATGGGAAACCTAATGAAAAGAAATAATAAAATATTCTTCAAAGCCAACTTGCATATGCAGAAGGTGTCTTTAGTTAAATATTTTTTCTTCTCTTTTTCCTAGAGGCCAAGTTGCCTGCAGCTTTCACATAATCAAAGTTCCAAGTATCTGGGTACTCCAAGGAGATCAGCATGAAATTATTTAGTGTGGTTTGATTCATGCGATTTCACAAACATGTCTTGATTCTTTTAAGGGCAGAAAACCCCCTTTCACCTTCAGCTGTGCTCAATGGGATCACTAGCCCAATATGAGCTAGTCTGGTAAATGTGGAAACTACTCTTTGAGTTGTTGCCATTTTTACTAAAATCTGTTTTGGACTGAAGTCTTTGTTTGATTGACTTATGATCATTTTTGGCACAACTGTCCATTCTTGCCTGCTACTTTCATATTTTAAAATTGGAGGGCTATCATTTTTGGAGTAATGATCGAAAAGAATTTCAGCAGACTCACTTGAATCTTGAGTTTCTGCAATGAAAACGTTTGAAAAGCTGGAAAAAATTGGCATGTCAGGGAATCCAGCATTTAGGTGCTTATCTGCCGTCTCTAGGTATTTATCATATATTGCAGTTTTGAATGACATTACATAACTCTGTGTATAAATCATAAGAGTTAAATTTGAACCCTGGTCCAATGTGCACCTGGCTTATGTCTGAGTCTTACATACTTCTGAGCTTAAGCTTAAAAGCTGACGCTGTTATTTTATTATTCACTATGATAAAATGTATTTCTTGTCCTTTATATATAACCCCTTAAGAGAAGTGCTATATTTATGGCATAACCTTTTTGTCTATCAAATGCTCTCAGCAGAACAGTTTCAACTTATAATTACAATTACCTCACTATTAACTCTACAACTGTAATATTACACAACCTGAGCCACTTTATGAGCCATGTGCATTATCTGCAGTATATTTTTATGTTGTATTATTGCACTTATTCTTTCATATAGTATATGTTTCATTGTTTTTATTTAATAGGAAAATAAATTTAGAGTATTTGTATATTGAATCTCATTGTACTGTACAATGAAAATGAAGGAATTTGACAGAAGACAGTGCATATTTATTGATGATGAAGACTAGCTCCAAATCAATTTAGTTTTCTAAGAGCTATCTTCTTGGAGCTGTGAGCTGTTTGAATACTAGGATGTATACTTGATATTTTTTGATGAAATGCATTAAAGTATGTATATTACATTTTACAAATAAATTATTAACTACATTTAAATAATGTGTACTGTTAATAATTAAACATGTGGGGACACGGTGGCACAGCAGTAGTGATGAGCTGGCGCCCTATCCATGGATTGATCCTACCTTGTGTTGTATGCTTCCTGGGACTGGCGTGACCCTGGATAGATAAATGGATGTAATAATTCAACATGTATTACCAAAATTTTTCAATGTTCCTTAACAGTCTTGAAAAATCTGTGATCTAAGTTTACGGCTGGTTATACATTTAATATAAAGCTTATATTGTGGCGATTTGTTATGTGGAGAGAAAAAAATGGAAAGACAGGATTTGGGGGTTGGTACGTTTGAAAGACACAGTACTGCTGCAATAAATTATTTCATCGAGGATCGCGTGCGTTCCAGAAAATATCTTGCTGGAAGCAGGACAAGTCCCTGGATGGGAGAGGCACGAGCAATTCTGGATGCGGTGGAGGTAGGAATTATTCTGGATGGGGTTTGGAGGCAGAAACAATACCTGGACAGGGGAGGCAGGAACAATTCTTGGACGGGGTGCTACCTAATCGCTACCACTGCCCCACTGTGTCCCCATGTTCAGTACGTACTTTAATGCATTTCATAATGAAAATGATGTCAAGTATAAATATTAGTATTTTAAAATGTTGAGAGAGCTGTAATATAATAAATGTAATGTATTCTGTGTGGCGATCCGTGCCTTTATGCTCCTGTGTGTGAAAGAGAAAGACCATTTAAGAAGCACATAGTGATTCACACACATACAATGCAAACCATTTAACGTGCTGCTTTAGTTACGATGGGATTTGAGAAATTCTAGTAAATTAAACATTGATTTTAAGGTAAAGGTTACAATGTTCTACTTTAATGACAAAATATACCACCAGATTAAAGTGAAAATTTTAAGATTTAAGTCAACATTTCGATCTCTTTCTTCTTCATTGTCGCTATTTTTTTTTTTACACTTCCGTATGGCACCCAGACGGTGGGTCGACTTTGACATCCTACCACTTCATTTTATATTTCGGGCACTGTGTAAGTTTCTGAACTTGAACTTTCGAGTGCCATTCCACCACGTTCCTTTTGTTGCTCATGCCACTGCCTAAGCCACCAAAAAGTGTGTTTTTCCTCACCTCAGCTTCACTGAGTAGGACCTCCACTTGGCATTTGCAAAAATCTCCTTATTTACATGTGCATTTGCCGTTAACTTTTAACAAAATACTGAATGGAAAGGGATGTTTATATTGATTTTCATATTCAGATATGTAAAATTGTGGGAGGAATCGGGGTAGGGCTATAAGGCATGTGCGTTAAATTTCACGTTTGTTGGGATTTATAAAGGGGAAGTGTGTGGAACCTAGCAAACACACAGTTTTATTCATCTGGAATTTTTTGTGCATACGCATGTTTCTGTTTTTGTCCGTACGCCATGTTTTAGTGTGAATTCTATGCACGTTTCTACAAATGAAGCCCCTGTTGATTACTGATCAGCCTTTCAACTTAGTATTCCAAATTTGTCTGAGCAGAAGCATAGGCAACTATCTGGAAAAACCTCATTGTATAATTAACTACTCGCAAAGGATGTCAATTGCCTATGGAAATATATTGCTAATAGTACTATATAATGCATGAACATTACTTTGCATGGAATAGAGGAAGGTAATGATTGTTCTTTATTCACAACATTCTGATTTATCTGCTATGTCTGTTATATTAGTGGTGATAGGTAAAATAACTGTGCTAGCTCTCATACTCTATGTGAGTATTGTGGTTTGAACATTGAAATTTTGACATAGAGACACCTGGTTTAGGAAACTGACTACGGTTGTAAAATATGCTAGAAGACAATAACTAATTTTTCATGCAATGAGTGACCAATAAAAGAGACAACCTTCCGTCGTTAAGTGAGGGCACACTCCTCTGGAGCCAAAATTTTCACCTCATATTTCCCAGTGCAGAATCAATCAATTAATCATATGTAGCAGGTTAATGCCCATCATGAGGGCAAGAGTATCCCAATTCCTATTTCTGGTAGTAACCCTGACAGCAAAATATTCTGAACTACATATTTTTAAATTGCTGAAGCTTTTATCATCAGAATGAACAAATCATATAAAATTTGGTTATGTTTGCAATGGTAATTTATATTATAAATACCAAATGGTCTTCTAGAGAGGAAAAATGCATCAATAAAGTATTAATTTACTGTACCTGAAATTTCCTTTCCAGTTCTTGGGTTTTAATAGTTTGTTCCTAAAAAAAACATAATTAAACATTAAGCAGTACATGTCTCAAAATAAATTAGGTTTGTTCTAATAATCATACATTATAAATTTAAATTGCTAAATTTGGCATCACAGAAAAGGCAAAACAACAACAATATTACTGAAAATTTATGTTAGATTTATAATATTCCTTTTTGGTAAAACAAGTCAATAAAAGCAATTGCGCAACATTTATAAAATTACAAGCTGCAATATTTGTACAGTTTTAATAGATTTAACTTGTCTGGACTGTTAATGACAAAGTAACTTTGAAGCAGTTAGATGTTTATAAAATATACTTTCCGAAGTTGAATAAGTATAAACCGAAGACACCAGTTTTGGAGAAGAACCTCAAGCCATCTGTGAAGTGTTTGTGAAATGTTATTGTTTGGGGTTACTTTGCTGACTCAGGGCCTGGGCAACTTCATCAAGTCAACTGTGAATTCAGCCTCATATCAAAGTACACTTCAGTAGATTGTGAGGCCTTCTATTCGAAAGTTGAATTTGAAACGACAATGGGCCCTTCAGTACAATAATGATCTGAAGCACACTAGCAAATCCACTAAGGAATAGCTCCAAAAAGGAGAAATTGATGGTTATGGACTGGCCTAGGAAAAGCCCTGATTTGAATCCCATTGAAAAGTTGTGGGAGCATTTGAAACAGGCAGTTCCTTGAAGAAAACCCGCTAACATCTTACAACTGAAGGAATTTTGCAGGTGAAGTGGTCAAAAATTTCACTGAGTTGATGTCATAAAAACAGTTGAGCAGCTATGCAAAATGCCTACAAGAAGTCATCCCAACTAATAGGGGCAATATCAAGTTCTGATATCAAGGGTGTGCTTACTTTTTTCCTCCAGCAGAAACACAGTTGATGATTACATCTACAGATATTTCTGTTAAATAAATAACTAAAAAGGTACATTTTTCTTGTGTTTTATTCAAGTATATCACCTTTATCAGTAGGTACAGTCTGCATGAAGATTTACTGTTTGCATGTTCAAATATGTAGAAAACGTCAAGAGTTTCCATGGGGTATACTTTCTTTTTCAAATGACTGTACGTACCATTTAGTGCCTTAGGAAGATAAAGTGACTAATTGAAGACCTCACCTGTCTTGTTCAGACACTTTTGTAAAGGTACAGGGCCAGTGATACTTACATAAGTAAATTCGGGGACAGTCAATAACAAGAACAAATATTTTAAAAAAGCAAAATATTGCTTTTTTGTGTGCGTTTATCTATATACTTACAAATACTATTTTGTATATTGTATATACTTTTATATATACTGTTCTGAAGATACATGGAAGTAATAATTTTATTGTGCTATGTACTGTACACATAACAATAAACTTGAAAACCAACAATATTAAGCACAGTTTGGAGCAAAATTCTGCAATGATTGGAACCAATCAACAATATCTATTTTACATGGACGTTATCATCAACCATTGGCTCAGCCCCAACTGACATGAAATACAAATGACAACCGTTACAAAGTTTCATTGTTAAATGTGTTACTCCTCTTAGAAAGCTGGTTTCCTCTGACAGTGTTATAGTAGATGTCTTTTGTGCACTGAGCTGTGTAGAGTGCTGCATTGCTCAAAAAGGTTTGGTAGGTTAGTTTGCAGATTTCAGTGCCTCTCTTTACTTTTGGCTGGTATATGTCTTTCGTCCATATTTGTAGCACCTACAGTAACTCTTGATAATTCACTTGTGCTACATTTAAACCAGTTAGAAAGCATCTAAATGTTATATCAATTTGTGCATTTACAGTATGCCATAATCGGGAAATACTTCATGTACCAGTTTAGTAATCTTGGCAGGAAATCCTTTCAAGCTTTCGTTCACCCAGCTCCTTGCAAACTCTGTTCTTTTAAAAGTCATTAACAAAATGAGTAAGTGGATTTTTCAAAGTTATTTTTTTAAGTTAAGATTATCTAATTAAATGTGTTAGAATTAATAACCAATATAAATACTGAATAAATTGCAAAATATTTTAAATAAATCCAGGTCAAACTCTGTTAAAATAACAAGAGTAAAACAAGCTGTTAACTTTAATTTTATCCATTAGCTGTTTTACATTCACTCTCCAGCTTTTCAACCTCTGATTTGTTGAAGCAGCTTCCGATTTCTCCCCGTCTTCACGGAAGAAACTAGCTTCTATTTTGAGATTTCTGAATTTAATTAAACCTTTGGATATTTTAAAAACAAAATAGTATAAAGGTAGTCTGAGGGTTAGTTCCTCACAGTTTCAATATTCTGGGTTTAAATCCTAGACTGAAGACAGTAATAGTGGAATTTATAAAGCCTTCTTATTAACTGTACTCTGTATCTAAAGAACAACATCCTGTAACTATATTATTACCAAATATTACTTCAGTTGCCTCTGACTTACATGGTACAGGGTATAATAAACAATAACAATACTTAGCTTCTGTTATGGTGTATAAAATCTACAAATAATTCTCTATTTTTATTACATTTTGGTCACTCCCAACAAGATGAATTCAGATGCAGGACACTTGTATATGTACAGTATTATAATATCAAAAGCATATCTTCCTCCCTTATACCTCACTTTTATAAAGTGCTAAATTGGTTTTACACCCTGGGAAAGGAAGATTTGCTGATACCTCAGTCTATTGATTACTTTTTGGATGGACACCTGGGAGAGCAATTTGGTTTACAATCTTGGAAAGGAAGACATGCCGATACCTCATACAACATTAAACAACTTTATTATTTGGGCAAAGATAGATTAAAGAGTTTGAGCAAAATTCCTCCATCACATTGACAGCCAGCCAATCAGGTGCATGCAACAATTATGTGTTGTGAAACCGTGATTGAATTTTATAGTAAATATGCCTCGTCTGAAGAGCAACATAGGAGGGATCAGGGCATCAGGGGCCTCATGTATAAATGGTGCGTACTCACAGAAAAGTTGCGTAAGAACTTTTCCACGTTCAAATCGTGATGAATAAAACCTACACATGGCGTAAAGCCACACACTTTTCCACGGTACCTCATACCTTGTCGTACGCAAGTTCTCCGCTCGGTTTTGCAGACTGGCAGCACCCAACGTCAAAGCAGTGCTACTGTTTCTGTGTGGTTACTCTTAATTTTCCTGACGCGGCTTTATAAATACATAGAAACTAACCGCATATTGGTTATTAGTGTAATGCATCTGATTGTAATTAACCTGTAACAATATAATGGTCCATGTAATAGCCATAGTATTCCAAATACCATAACTGCTTTAGCGTTGTTACTCTCACTGCACCTTCTTTTTCTTCTTCTTTTTCTTTCAGCTCCTCCCGTTAGGAGTTGCCACTGCGGATCATCTTTTTCCATATTACTCTCACTGCACCACTCGGGAGTATTTATATCACTGTATCTGAGTGTGAATCACAGCAGCAGCTGATCAGAAAGAGAATTATCTGTATACAGCTTCAAGGACACGCTGTCTCAGCCACGGCAAAACGTTTCAAAGCCTTTCTTGTACGGACCTCGCGGTTCAGAAACAGTTACATCCCAAGAACTTTAAATACACTTAATCAAGTGCTCCTTGTAGAACTGTTTGTACTTATAAGTACAATCACCCCACTGTAAACTTGCACTATAGTTATAATATCGCACAACCTGAGCCACTTTATAAAGCGCGTATTTACCTATAATGACAATATCATTTTAAGGTGAAATACAGCGAAATATGTTTATTATATTATACAGATAAAACTTTAACTTCATTTAAATAATCTATATTCTTCACTGGGAGTGTCGTGTAGGATAAAATAATTAAACATGTACTACAAAGATATTTCAATGTTCCTTAAACGTTTTGAAGAATCGGCGCTCTAAGCTTACAGATGGCTTAACTTCTATTACAGAGCTGATTGTGTGGTGATTGGGTATTTGGGGAAAGAAAAGCAAGGACTGCAGTGGCGGCTACGACAATATATATTGAATATAAAACAGAAACAGAAAATAACAACACAGCGACAAATTTCTGCCAAAGTTAAATGCTTGTGTCATGAGCACGAGGCGGCTATGCAGTGTCTGCAACGGACGTGGCCATCCACCATGCATAAGCTACCTTACTGACATTGGCGGGCGAAGGAGCCACCAATTCTTTCTCTGCCCAGTGCCACCACAAGCCTAGAGCTGCCCCTGAGTACTGCTGCAATAAATTATTTCATCGAAGGTCGCACACAATTACTGTGCTATGAAACTCATGTTTAATAACGTGCTTTAACTCCTATCATGATAAAAATGATATCACGTATACATCTCAGTACAGTAATCCCTCCTCGATCGCGGGGGTTGCATTCCAGACCCCCCCCGCGATAGGTGAAAATCATGATAGAAACCATATGTTTCTATGGTTATTTTTTTATATTTTAAGCCCTTATAAACTCTCCCACACTGTTTATAAATATTCCCGGCAGAGTTATACAGCATAATCCCTTTGTATTCTCTTAGATATTAGGTAAGATTCATTGAAATTATGTATATAAACACACTGTTTATATACAGTAAAACCTAAATATTATTTTAAAGATATTGAGTGTCTCCGATATCACGTTACAGCCATTACGATAGACATGCCACCAGCAATAAATACGTACAATGCAACAAAAATAGTATACAGTAAATGTGTGTGTACAGTGACACTAAACGTACGTACATGTACTTACTACTGTAAGTAGAAAATTAATTATGGTTACTCACCAACAATGACACGATGACTTGTCCGATAACAATGAGTTTAATTTACTGCACAACAAAGGAGAGCGTTACACCCCTTAAAGGAGCCACTTCAGGCGATTGTGTAGCACTGCCGTTGTTCTTCTTCCGGCAGCCTTCAATCCAAATCCCTAAAGCAGATTCCATCCAGACTACTGCCTTATTAAATCCACTTACAACTTGTTTTGCACCTTGGTTAAAAGGACACTGCGGCCGTAGATCTTATATTGCTTTCCTACTTTTTAAATAAAAAGAATCATAGCCTTCAACAAATCCAAAACGTTTACCTTTTCGGTAATCGTTAACATCTTCCGTTTGCGCTGGGCACGGCCCCTGAAGCAGTAGAAGATCGTTTTGGAGCCATAATGAAGGGCTTGACTATGCACAAAGATAAACACAAAAGAGCACAACTCTTTACACAGCGAAACACGTTGATGCTGAATGAGCGAGACGAGACTTCCTGGTTAACACTGCATTCAGCAAGCAGGAACTTAACTGCGTGCTCTGATTGGTTAGCTTCTCAGTCAGGAGAACTTAACTGCTTGCTCTGATTGGTTAGCTTCTCAGTAATCCACCAATAGCGTCCCTTGTATGAAATCAACTGGGCAAACCAACTGAGGAAGCATGTACAGGAAGTAAAAAGACACATTGTCCGCAGAACCCTCGAAGCAGCGAAAAATCCGCGTTATATATTTAGTTATGCTTTCATATCAAATCCGCGATAGAGCGAAACCGCGAAAGTCAAAGCGCGATATAGCGAGGGATTACTGTATTTTAGTTATTCAGAGAGCTGTAATATCACGAAT
>NC_053168.1:82290954-82343373 GCF_016835505.1 Polypterus senegalus
GAAAATTTTCAGATTTAAGTCAATATTTCGATCTCTTTCTTCTTCATTGTTGCTATTTTTTTTTCTTTTACACTTCCGTATGACACCCAGACGGTGGGTCGACTTTGACATCCTACCACTTCATTTTTTATTTCGGGCACTGTGTAACTTTCTGAACTTGAACTTTCGATTGCCATTTCATCACGTTCCTTTTGTTGCTCATGCCACTGCCTCCAAAAAGTTTCCTCACCTCAGCTTCACTGAGTAGGACCTCCACTTGGCATTTGCTGAAAATTTCCTTGTTTACATGTGCATTTGCCGTTGACTTGTAACAAAATACTGAATGGAAGGGGCTATTTATATTGATTTTCATATTCAGATATGTAAAATTCTGGGAGGAGTCGGAGTAGGGTTATAAGGCATGTGCGTTAAATTTCACGTTTGTTGGGATTTATAAAGGGGAAGTGTGAGGAACTTGGCAAACACACAGTTTTATTCATCTGGAATTTTTTGTGCATACAAATGTTTCTGTTTTTCTCCGTACGCCATGTTTTAGTGTGAATTATACGCACGTTTCTGTACATAAAGCCCCTGTTGATTACTGCTGCAGCCTTTCAACTTAGTATTCCAAATTTGTCTTAGCAGAAGCATAGGCAACAATCTGGAAAAACTTCATTTTATAATTAACTACTTGCAAAGGATGTCAATTGCCTATGGAAATATATTATTACTAATCTATACTAATAAAAGGCAAAGCCCTCACTGACTCACTCACTGACTGACTAACTGACTGACTTATCACTAATTCTCCAACTTCCCGTGTGGGTGGAAGGCTGAAATTTGGCAGGCTCATTCCTTACAAAAGTTGGGCAGGTTTCATTTCGAAATTCTACGCGTAATGGTCATAACTGGAAGGTATTTTTCTCCAATTACTGTAATGGAGTTCAGCCAGTTCCGTGGGGGGCGGAGTTTCGTGTGACATCATCACGTCTCCCACGTAATCACGTGAACTGACTGTCAACACACTACGTAGAAAACCAGGAAGAGCTCCAAAACGCGCTGAAGAAAACATGCATTATAAAAACATGCATTATATAATTGAGAAGGCAGCGAAACAATAAGAAGCGAGCGAGTGACATATACTACCATATTAATGAGTGCTGCTACTTCGGAAAGAAAGGTGTAAACCTAAACTTTAAATTAAGTTAATAGACAGGGTGCCGCTGGTGTTTCTCATGCTCACGGGTAATGCGGGATACAAGTTTAATGAGAGGGCGTAGGATATAAGCGAGAGTTTTGATCACTTTGTAACTAAGTTAAAATTGCAGGTGAAGGGGTGTGCTTATGCAAATTCCGAGACTGTGTTTGTGGGGATTGACAGTTAAGCGCGGTTGGGGAGTCGCGTCATCATATCCCTCCCATTTACCTCATTTCGCTCTGAGCTGAGCTCATGCTACGGCGTCTTCCGAAGCAACTTCATCACACTCCCACCAAATCCTCACAGAAAAATCCACAAGTTAATACACACGCTGTCTCTAGAGTTTCTCCACACTCAATGTATTCCTCGCGCCCCCTTTATATCCTCTAATCTCCCATTTCAATTCAGATACCTCCAATTTCCTGTAAGGCTCAGCTGCGCGATGACAAGTAATAAGTCTCAGGGACAGACACTACAAAACGATGCCATTGATTTCAGGCAAGATTGCTTTTCTCCTGGACAACTATACTTGCATTCTCAAAAGTGAGCTCGCGCAGCTTCGTCATATTACAAACGGAGTGCAGCCAGAAACTTTAAGTACCGGGTCTTAGATAACATTAAATTAAGTAGACATCGCAACATCACACAAGATAGCAGCTCACGAGAACTTACTGAACAGTACAGTGATCACTTCCATGCATCAAACCTGTTCAAAAAGCGCATTACACAATTTACAAGGTGATGGCTTTCTATGGCGTTAGTTTATAAAGCAGCGGAGAGGCTGTGTGAAGGCAGCTACACAGAAAAAGCAGAGCGCACACTCTGAATGTTTTGCTGGCATCACCGTTATACCCTCTGATCTCCCATTTGAATTGAAATGCCTCAAATTTCCAGTAAGGCTCTGCTTCGCGATGACAATTAATAAGTCTCAGGGACACACCCTACAAAAGGTTGCCATAGATTTGAGGCAACATTGCTTTCCTCCTGGACAAAATTATACGTTGCATTCTCAAAGTTATATATATATATATATATATATATATATATATATATATATATATATATATATATATATATATATATACTTACTTAGCGGAGAAGTAGTGTGTTAAAGAAGTTATGAAAATGAAAAGCAAACATTTTAAAAATAACGTAAGATGATTGTTAATGTAATTGTTTTGTCATTGATATTGAGTGTTGTTGTCATATCTATCTATTTATATATATATATATATGTAAATATATATATATATCTGTATGTATATATATCTGTATATATATATACATATATATATATATATATATATATATATATATATATATAGCAAAATACCTGATTGGCAGCGAGAAGTAAAAAGAAAAGGAAACATTTTAATAATAACGTAACATGATTGACAATGTAATTGTTTTGTCATTGTCATGAGTGTTGCTGGCACATCTATACACATATATATACACAGTTATATATATATACATATACACACATACATATATATACATACTGTATATATACATACTGTATATACACATATACATATCTACATATATACTGTATATACACATTTATATATACAAATCTACATATATATATCCACATATATATATATATATATATAGGGTGGGACTCG
Source organism: Polypterus senegalus (assembly GCF_016835505.1). Lineage (NCBI taxonomy): Eukaryota > Metazoa > Chordata > Cladistia > Polypteriformes > Polypteridae > Polypterus > Polypterus senegalus. The sequence goes on from NC_053168.1 coordinate 82,293,760, forward strand.
ATTAAAAAATTAATCCAATTAATTGAGGCTGTGTAAGAATTAATCTTGATTAATCGTATGTAATCGCACACGTAAATTTGCCCCAAATCGCAAATGTTTTTTTTTTAATTTAAAAGTGTTTTAGTGGGCTTACAGAATCAAATAATAGACATGTACATGAATATTGTAAACTGAAGCTGTTTTAATTTCTGAAAAAAAGCCTTTAAACTGCATTTGAATTCAAAACAGAAACAAAAATATCATCCCTGGTTAAAATTGGGCAGACTTAAAAATAAAGTGGTAGTTTAAGTACTTTAAGTAGATTTTCAGAATAGTATTGTCTTTAAATAATAATAACCAAAATTTCAACATAAAGTGCAGTTTTTCTTCTTAAAAAATAAGTCAGAAACATAAAAGGTAATTTGACCAACTTAATCTTTAAACTCTGAGTAACCTTAGCCAAAATTATTTTGTACATTAGGCTAAAACAGTGTGATCATTGAACATTTTGTAATTAGATGTAATTAGAATTACTAACGGTCACGGAAGTCCAATGATCCCCAGTAAGAGCCACAAAGTCTGCTTTCTGTAATGCATCTAATTTTGCTTGCTTTTCAGTGTGCACAAAACCATGCTTTTATCAAGGCTTCGCCGGAAGTCGAAATGATCAGTCGTAGGAACGCTTTATTCCGACTCTAACATTTTTGTAGCTGTGATGTGTGCATCAGTGTAATGGATGTACCAGGAAATCATGCATTGACAAAAGTTCCCGCTTGCTTGGAATTGAAAGTGTGATTAAATGCGTTATTTTTAACGCGTTATGGAGTACATGCATCAAGCTTCTCAGCTGTGCTTGTGCTAATAAAGGGAAACATTTTAAAAATAGCGTAACATGATTCTGCGTTAACCTAATATTTTTCATACGTCCCAAACCAAGGAGATGCGAAGGTAAAATGAATCAGTAGCGCGTGTACATACTCAGTGCATCCCTCTCGGGAATCGAACCTCGAATGTCGGCATTAGAGGCGAAGACTCTACAATTGCGCCACAGCATGTGGCTTGTTTATGCGAGAGTATGTACTGTAGATCGGGTATATATATACATTTAAATATATACCCGCGTATCGCAGTGGAGAAGTAGAAGTTATGAAAAGAAAAGGGAACATTTTAAAAATAACGTAACATGATTGTCAATATACAGTAATTGTTTTGTGAGTGTTATTGAATGTTGCTGTCATCAAGGATTTGATTATCATTATTTGTTTCAATCAGGGTCGTATTTGTATGATGTGTTGTGTTCAAGTTACATTCCGTGTTTGTCAATCGTTGTAAAGATAAGACGTTTCATTCATCGATTAGTTTCTTACTGCATCAATAAACAGCTCGTCTTCTTCTTTATCTGAGACCTGACACACTGCATGCACGGGTTTTTTTTTTACACTGTCTTCCTTTAGCGGACATTGACTTTTTCCACCGTGTGCTTTGTTTCCACAGTAGCTGCATTTATGAATATGCTTATCAGACGCTTCATATTTTTGCTGCCTTTTCAATTGTGTAATTCGGTTTTGTTCAGCTCTTTGGAACTGTTGCTTTTATCTGTGCACTGCGTCAGTTCACGTGAGCCACTCGGTGTACTTGCATCGAAGGTTCCCAGCTGTGCTGGTGCCATCTCGTGCTATGTCCATAGCTTTATTTAATGTTACCTTAGTCCTGGCACTTAAAACTTTCTCTCGCAGTTTCGCTGAGTTTGTGTCAAACACCACCCTGACCATCTCATCTTCCTCTCCATAAGCACAGTCCTTCACCCGTGAATATTTACCCGTGGCAGTTTGCTATTGGATTGCCGCTGACGGACGGCCTTCTATGGGCAGGCACTAAATTACAAACGCCAGCGACAGCCTGTCTATGAACTTAATTTAAAGTGTAGGTTTACATCGTGCTTTGTTTCCGAAGTAGCAGAACTCGCTTCTTATTGTTTCGCTGCCTTCTCAATTATATAATGCATGTTTTCTTGAGCGCTTTTTTGAGGTCTTCCTGGTTTTCTATGTACTGCGTGATTACGTGGGAGGCGAGATGATGTCACACGAAACTCCGCCCCCACGGCGTTGAAGCTCATCTCCATTACAGTAAATGGAGAAAAACTGCTTCCAGTTATGACCATTACGCGTAGAATTTCGATATAAAACCTGCCCAACTTTTGTAAGGAAGCTGTAAGGAATGAACCTGCCAAATTTCAGCCTTCCACCCACACGGGAAGTTGGAGAATTAGTGATGAGTCAGTGAGTGAGTGAGTGAGGGCTTTGCCTTTTATTAGTATATATATATATGTAATGCATGAACATTACTTTGCATGGAATAGAGGAAGGTAACAATTGTTCTTTATTCATAACATTCTGTTTTATCTGCAATATCTGTTATATTAGTGGTGATTAGTAAAATAACTGTGCTGGCTCTCATACTCTACGTGAGTATTGTGGTTTGAACTCTGAAATTTTGACATAGAGAGACCTGGTTTAGGAAATTGACTACAGTTGTTAAGTAGGCTAGAAGACAAATAACCAATTTTTCATGCAATGAGCGACCAACAAAAGACACAACCTTCCGTCGTTAGGTGAGGGCACACTCCTCTGGAGCCAAAATTTTCACCTAATATTTCCCAGTGCAGAATCAATCAATCAATAAATCATATGCAGAAGGTTAATGCCCATCACGAGGGCAAGAGTATCCCAGTTCCTATTTCTGGTAGTACCCCTGGCAGCCAAATGTTCTGAACTACATCTTTTTAAATTGCTGAAGCTTTTAATCATCAGATTGAACAAATCATATGTTATGTTTGCAATGGTAATTTATTTTATAAATACTAAATGGTCTTCTAGAGATGAAAAATGCATCAATAAAATAAAGTATTAATTTACTGTACCTGAAATTCCATTTCCAGCTTTTCGATCTCAATCATTTCTTTCTAAGAAAACATAATTAAACATTATGCAGTACATGTCTCAAAATAAATTAGGTTTGTTCTAAAAATCATACATTACAAAATTTAAATTGCCAAATTTGTAATCACAGAAAAGGCAAAACGACAACAATATTACTGAAAATTTGTTAGATTTATAATATTCCTTTTGGTATAACAAGTCAATTAAATCAATTGCGCAACATTTAAAAAATTACAAGATACAATATTTGTACAGTTTAATAGATTTAACTTGTCTGGACTGTTAATAACAAAGTAAGTTTGAAGCAGTTAGACGTTTATAAAATATACATTCCAAAGTTGAATAAGTATAAACAGAAGACACCAGTTTGGGAGAAGAACCTCAAGCCATCTGTGAAGTATGTTTGTGAAAATTTATTATTTGGGGTTACTTTGCTGACTCAGGGCCTGGGCAACTTCATCAAGTCAACTGTGAATTCTGCCTCATATCAAAGTAAGCTTCAGTAGATTGTGAGGCCTTCAATTCGAAAGTTGAATTTGAAACGCCAATGAACCCTTCAGTAAAATAATGATCGGAAGCACACTAGCAAATCCACTAAGGAATGGCTCCAAAAAGAAGAAATTGATGGTTATGGCCTGGCCTAGGGAAAGCCCTGATTTGAATCCCATTGAAAAGTTGTGGGAGTATTTGAAACGAGCAGTTCCTGGAAAAAAAACTCGTGAACATCTTACAACTGAAGGAATTTTGCAGGTGAAGTGGTCAAAAATTTCACTGAGTTGATGTTATAAAAACAGTTCAGCAGTTATGCAAAATGCCTAAAAGAAGTCATCCCTACTAATAGGGGCAATATCAAGTTCTGAAATCAAGGGTGTGCTTACTTTTTTCCCCAGCAGATCCACAGTAGATGATTACATCTACAGACATTTCTGTTAAATAAATAACTTAAAAGGTACATTTTTCTTGTGTTTTATTCAAGTATATCACCTTTATCGGTAGCTACAGTTTGCATGTTCAAATATGTAGAAAACGTCAAGAATTTCCATGGGGTATACTTACTTTTTCAAATGACTGTACGTACCATTTAGTGCCTTAGGAAGATAAAGTGACTAATTGAAGACCTCACCTGTCTTGTACAGACACTTTTGTAAAGGTACAGAGCCAGTGATACTTACATAAGTAGATTCACGGACAGTCAATAACAAGAACAAATATTTTAAAAAAGCAAACAGTGTGTGCGTTTATGTACAGTGGTGTGAAAAACTATTTGCCCCCTTCCTGATTTCTTATTCTTTTGCATGTTTGTCACACAAAATGTTTCTAATCATCAAACACATTTAACCATGTGTCAGATATAACACAAGTAAACATAAAATGCAGTTTGTAAATGGTGGTTTTTATTATTTAGGGAGAACAAAAAATCCAAACCACATGGCCCTGTGTGAAAAAGTAATTGCCCCCTGAACCTAATAACTGGTTGGGCCACCCTTAGCAGCAATAACTGCAATCAAGCATTTGCGATAACTTGCAATGAGTCTTTACAGCTCTGGAGGAATTTTGGCCCACTCATCTTTGCAGAATTGTTGTAATTCAGCTTTATTTGAGGGTTTTCTAGCATGAACCGCCTTTTTAAGGTCATGCCATAGCATCTCAATTGGATTCAGGTCAGGACTTTGACTAGGCCACTCCAAAGTCTTCATTTTGTTTTTCTTCAGCCATTCAGAGGTGGATTTGCTGGTGTGTTTTGGGTCATTGTCCTGTTGCAGCACCCAAGATCGCTTCAGCTTGAGTTGACGAACAGATAGCCGGACATTCTCCTTCAGGATTTTTGGTAGACAGTAGAATTCATGGTTCCATCTATCACAGCAAGCCTTCCAGGTCCTGAAGCAGCAAAACAACCCCAGACCATCACACTACCACCACCATATTTTACTGTTGGTATGATGTTCTTTTTCTGAAATGCTGTGTTCCTTTTACGCCAGATGTAACGGGACATTTGCCTTCCAAAAAGTTCAACTTTTGTCTCATCAGTCCACAAGGTATTTTCCCAAAAGTCTTGGCAATCATTGAGATGTTTCTTAGCAAAATTGAGACGAGCCCTAATGTTCTTTTTGCTTAACAGTGGTTTGCTTCTTGGAAATCTGCCATGCAGGCCGTTTTTGCCCAGTCTCTTTCTTATGGTGGAGTCGTGAACACTAACCTTAATTGAGGCAAGTGAGGTCTGCAGTTCTTTAGACGTTGTCCTGGGGTCTTTTGTGACCTCTCGGATGAGTCGTCTCTGCGCTCTTGGGGTAATTTTGGTCGGCCGGCCACTCCTGGGAAGGTTCACCACTGTTCCATGTTATTGCCATTTGTGGATAATGGCTCTCACTGTGGTTCGCTGTAGTCCCAAAGCTTTAGAAATGGCTTTATAACCTTTACCAGACTGATAGATCTCAATTACTTCTGTTCTCATTTGTTCCTGAATTTCTTTGGATCTTGGCATGATGTCTAGCTTTTGAGGTGCTTTTGGTCTACTTCTCTGTGTCAGGCAGCTCCTATTTAAGTGATTTCTTGATTGAAACAGGTGTGGCAGTAATCAGGCCTGGGGGGTGGCTACGGAAATTGAACTCAGGTGTGATACACCACAGTTAGGTTATTTTTAACAAGGGGCAATTACTTTTCACACAGGGCCATGTAGGTTTGGATTTTTTTTCTCCCTAAATAATAAAAACCATCATTTAAAAACTGCATTTTGTGTTTACTTGTGTTATATTTGACTAATGGTTAAATGTGTTTGATGATCAGAAACATTTTGTGTGACAAACATGCAAAAGAATAAGAAATCAGGAAGGGGGCAAATAGTTTTTCACACCACTGTATATACTTGCAAATACTATCTTGTATATTGTATATACTTTTATATATACTGTTCTGAAGATACATGGAAGTAAGAATTTCATTGCGCTATGCACTGTACACATAACAATAAATTTGAAAACTAACAATATTAAGCACAGCTTGGAGCAAAATTCTGCAATGATTGGAGCAAATCAACAATATCTATTTTACATGGACGTTATCGTCAACCATTGGCTCAGCCCCAACTGACATCAAATACAAATGACAACCGTTACAAAGTTTCATTGTTAAATGTGTCACTGCTCTCAGAAAGCTGGTTTCCTCTGACAGTGTTATAGTAGAAGTCTTTTGCGCACTGAGCTGTGTAGAGTGCTGCATTGCTCGAAAAGGTTTGGTAGGTTAGTTTGCAGATTTCAGTGTCTCTCTTTACTTTTGGCAGGTAATTATATGTCTTTCGTCCATATTTGTAGCACTTACAGTAACTCTTGATAATTCACTTGTACTACATTTAAACCAGTTAGAAAGCATCTAAATGTTATATCAATTTGTGCATTTACAGTACATGTACCAGTTTAGTAATCTTGGCAATAAAATCCTTTCAAGCTTTCGTTCACCCAGCTCCTTGCAAACTCTGTTCTTTTAGAAGTTAACAAAATGAATAAGTGGATTTCTCAAAGTATTTTTTTTCAGTTAAGATGATCTAATTAAAGGTATTAGAATTAATAACCAATATAAATACTGAATAAATTGCAAAATATTTTAAATAAATCCGGGTCAAACTTTGTTAAAATTACAAGAGTAAAACAAGCTGTTAACTTCAATTTTATCCATTAGCTGTTTTACTTGCGCTCTCCGGCTTTTCAACCCCTACTTTGTTGCAACAGCTTCTGATTTCTCCCTGTCTTCAAGGAAGAAAGTAGCTTCTATTTTAAGTATTCTGAGTTTAATTAAACCTTTGGATATTTACATAAACAAAATAGTATAAAGGCAGCCTGAGGGTTAGTGTCTCACAGTTTCAATGTTCTGGGTTCAAATCCTAGACCGAAGACTGTAATAGTGGAATTTATAAAGCCCTCTTACTAACTGTACTCTATATCTTAAGAACAACATCCTGTAATTATATTATTATCAAATATTACTTCAGTTGCCACTGACTTACATGGTAAAGTGTATAATAAACAACAACAATACTTAGCTTCTGTTATGGTGTATAAAATATACAAATTATTCTGTATTTTTATTACATTTGGCTCACTCCCAACAAGATGAATTCAGATGCAGGACACTTGTATAGGTATTATAATATCAAAAGCATATCTTCCTCCCTTATACCTCAATTTTATAACAGCTGCTCACAACATAGTGCTAAATTGGTTTTGCACCCTGGGAAAGGAAGATTTGGTGATACCTCAGGCTATTGATTACTTTTTGGATGAACACCTGGGAGAGCAATTTGGTGTACAATCTTGGGAAGGAAGACAGGCCGATACCTCATACAACATCAAATAACTTTATTATTTGGGGAAAGATAGATTAAAGAGTTTGAGCAAAATTCCTCCATCATATTGACAGCCAGCCAATCAGGTGCATGCAACAATTATGTGTTGTGAAACCATATTAGAATTTTATAGTAAATATGCCTCGTCTGAAGAGCAACAAAGGAGGGATGTAGAAGAAGTCTCGAAGACATCAGGAGAAGAGAACAGAGCGACGTCACAAGAGGGCGTCAACAAAGTGCGGACATTTCCATCTGATCGTCGGAAAAATATATAATGAACAGCTGTGAGTGCTAGATCACAAGCCGCCTGCGACTTTCATCCTTCTCATCTTTACTTTTTCGTAAGCTTTTTCTAAATACGAAATATATCCAGACTTTACTATGACAGTGTTCTCCCCAGAATTTTTTTCCAGCCGGGTGGCATGAAAAGTAGTTGGGTGGGGTGGGACAGGGAAATTTCGTGGTGGAGAAAATAAAATGTGCATTATTTTTATTAGTTAATTATTCATTATTTTCCAATGCTTATTATGACTTTCTTTTTTAAAGATTGACACTTGTGCCACAATATTTTTATTAAATTTAAGAAGTTTGCAATTCAGGATACTACAACCCTAAAATAAATTTTAAATAACAATTGTTATGACATAAACCAAGAGGCCCAAGTATTGTCGCTGTCAGGAAGAAATGTGAAAATAGTGAAAAAAAGTATGGGAAACTTAATGAAAAGAAATAATAAAATATTCTTCAAAGCCAACTTGCATATGCAGAATGTGTCTTCAGTTAAATATTTTTTCTTCTTTTCTTTCTAGAGGCCAAGATGCCTGCAGCTTTCACATAATCAAAGTTCCAAGTATCTGGGTACTCCAAGGAGATCAGCATGAAATTATTTAGCGTGCTTTGATTCATGCGATTTCTCAAACATGTCTTGATCCTTTTAAGAGCAGAAAACCTCCATTCACCTTCAGCTGTGCTCAAAGGGATCACTAGCCCAATATGAGCTAGTCTGGCTAAATTTGGAAACTACTCTTTGAGTTGTTGCCATTTTTACTAAAATCTGTTTTGGACTGAAGTCTTTGTATAATTGACTTATGATCATTTTGGCACAACTGTCCATTCTTGCCTGCTACTTTCATATTTTAAAATTGGAGAGCTACCATAATGATCGAAAAGAACCTCAGCAGACTCACTTGAATCGTGAGTTTCTGCATTGAAAACTTTTGAAAAGCTGGAAATAATTGGCATGTCAGGGAATCCTGCATCTAGGTGCTTGTCTGCTGTCTCTAGGTATTTATCATATATTGCAGTTTTGAATGACATTACATAACTCTGTGTATAAACTGTAAGAGTTAAATTTGAACCCTGGTCCAATGTGCACCTGGCATGTGTCTGAGTCTTGTATCCTTCTGAGCTTAAGCTTAAAAGCTGACGCTGTTATTTTATTATTCACTATGATAAAATGTATTTCTTGTCCTTTATATATAACCCCTTAAGAGAAGTGCTATATTTATGGCATAACCTTTCTGTCTATCAAATGCTCTCAGTAGAACAGTTTCAACTTATAATTACAATTACCTCACTATTAACTCTACATCTGTAATATTACACAACCGGAGCCACTTTATGAGCCATGTGCACTATCTGCACCATATTTTTATGTTGTACTATTGTACTTATTCTTTAATGTGGTATATGTTTCATTGTTTTTATTATTGTTATTTTATAGGAAAATAAATTTATAGAGGATTTGTATATTGAATCTTACTGTACTGTACAATGAAAATAAAGGAATTCGACAGAAGAGAGCGCATATTTATAGATAATGAAGACTAGCTTCACATCAGTTTAGTTTTCTAAGAGCTATCTTCTTGGAGCTGTGAGCTGTTTGAATACTAGGATGTATACTTGATATTTTTTGATGAAATGCATTAAAGTATGTATATTACATTTTACAGATAAATTATTAACTACATTTAAATAATGTGTACGGTTAATAATTAAACACGTGCGGACACGGTGGCACAGCAGCAGTGATGAGCTGGCGCCCTATCCAGGGATTGATCCTCCCTTGTGTTATATGCTTCCTGGGACTGGCGTGACCCTGGATAGATAAATGGATGGAATAATTCAACATGTATTACGAAGATTTTTCAATGTTCCTTAACAGTCTTGAAAAATCTGCGTTCTAAGCTTACGGCTGGGTATACATTTAATACAGAGCTTCTATTGTGGCGATTGGTTATGTTGAGAGAAAAAAATGAAGGACAGGAATTGGGGGTATTTGAAAGACACAGTACTGCTGCAATAAATTATTTCATCCAGGGTTGCGTGCGTCCCAGAAAATATCTTGCTGGAAGCAGAACAAGTCCCTGGATGGGAGAGGCACGAAAAATTCTGGATGCAGTGGAGGTAGGAATTATTCTGGATGGGGTTTGGAGGCAGAAACAATACCTGGACAGGGGAGGCAGGAACAATTCTTGGACGGGGCGCTACCTAATCGCTACCACTGCCCCACTGTGTCCCCATGTTTAGTACGTACTTTAATGCATTTCTTTATGAAAATGATATCAAGTATAAATATTAGTATTTTAAAATGTTGAGAGAGCTGTAATATAATAAATGTAATGTATTCTGTGTTGCGATCCATGCCTTTACGCTCCTGGGTGTGAAAGAGAAAGACCATTTAAGAAGCACATAGTAATTCACACACATACAATGCAAACCATTTAACGTGCTGGTTTAGTTACAATGGGATTTGAGAAATTCTAGCAAAATAAACATTGATTTTAAGATGAAGGTTACAATGTTCTACTTTAATGACAAAATAAACCACAAGATTAAAGTGAAAATTTTCAGATTTAAGTCAATATTTCGATCTCTTTCTTCTTCATTGTTGCTATTTTTTTTTCTTTTAGGCCTTGTTCACACGGGCGTTAAGTTTTTGGATAAACGAACTTGCTCTGAACGTCCTAGACGTTTATGTTGCATTTTGTGGTGGCGATCGATTGACTTCTACACCGGCGTTCGTTTGTCTCTGTCTAACGCCAGCCTGCAGCCCAAATTGTAGTTTGTGTGTTAACCTGTGGAGGCAGTGTCGGGAACTGGATATGAAAGCCCTTGTCGTTTTATTTGAGGTGCCTCCTTTCAATATGGACCATTTTGTTATGTTAGATATTAATCTTCTTGTTTTAAAAATACTCGTAATACAGCGACGTAGGGAGAGAAAAAATCGCCGCTACTGGGTTCATCCTCTGACTGCACAACGTCGGGTTAAAGGAAGTTTTTTTGTGCTTTATGAAGAAATGCGAAAATTTCCGCGCAAGTTTTTTAATTACTGTCGGATGTCGGTTTCCACTTTTGATTGTCTGCTGCAGCTGGTGCAATGCCACATTGCACGCCGATCAACCAATATGCGACTTGGTGTTAGCCCCGAAGAGAGACTACTTGTCACTTTGAGGTAAGGAAACTGTAGTCGAGTGTGCGCTTACACCGGTGTTATGCACTGAAATGCCCCCGCCATGGATTGCCCCCTACATAATCGTTATCAAATATTATATTAGAACATAAATTAATAGGTTCATGGTTTACAAATTACATGAGACAATAAAATAAAATAAGCAATATGAAAATATATATGTTGTATATGAAAACATAAAATATCCGTCCTCCGCGTAACATAAATGCGCAGAAAGCGAACTAGAAGCGGTTTCCTTGCGTTACGTTGGGTTTTGAACGCCAAGAAAAGCTGCATGCAACGTTTTTTTGATGCCGTATAAACGCGCCGCCGGACAAACGCACGTCACCAAAGCCCGTGTGAACACTCTCATTGAATCCTATGTGTAGAAAACACTCGGCGCTTGATCCGCTCACCGGACGCCTTCTGAACGCAAAAAATGCTCGATTTTAACGCCCGTGTGAACAAGGCCTAACATTTCCGTATGACACCCAGACGGTGGGTCGACTTTGACATCCTACCACTTCATTTTTTATTTCGGGCACTGTGTAACTTTCTGAACTTGAACTTTCGAATGCCATTTCATCATGTTCCTTTTGTTGCTCATGCCACTGCCTAAGCCACCAAAAAGTATGTTTTTCCTCACCTCAGCTTCACTGAGTAGGACCTCCACTTGGCATTTGCTGAAAATCTCCTTGTTTACATATGCATTTGCCATTGACTTTTAACAAAATACTGAATGGAAGGGGATATTTATATTGATTTTCATATTCAGATATGTAAAATTCTGGGAGGAGTCGGAGTAGGGTTATAAGGTATGTGCGTTAAATTTCACGTTTGTTGGGATTTATAAAGGAGAAGTGTGAGGAACTTGGCAAACACACAGTTTTATTCATCTGGAATTTTTTGTGCATACGAATGTTTCTGTTTTTCTCCGTACGCCAAGTTTTAGTGTGAATTATACGCACGTTTCTGTACATAAAGCCCCTGTTGATTACTGCTGCAGCCTTTCAACTTAGTATTCCAAATTTGTCTAAGCAGAAGCATAGGCAACTATCTGGAAAAACTTCATTTTATAATTAACTACTTGCAAAGGATGTCAATTGCCTATGGAAATATATTATTACTAATAGTACTATATAATGCATGAACATTACTTTGCATGGAATAGAGGAAGGTAACAATTGTTCTTTATTCATAACATTCTGTTTTATCTGCAATATCTGTTATATTAGTGGTGATTAGTAAAATAACTGTGCTGGCTATCATACTCTACGTGAGTATTGTGGTTTGAACTCTGAAATTTTGACATAGAGAGACCTGGTTTAGGAAATTGACTACAGTTGTAAAGTAGGCTAGAAGACAAATAACCAATTTTTCATGCAATGAGCGACCAACAAAAGAGACAACCTTCCGTCGTTAGGTGAGGGCACACTCCTCTGGAGCCAAAATCTTCACCTCATATTTCCCAGTGCAGAATCAATCAATCAATTAATCATATGCAGAAGGTTAATGTCCATCATGAGGGCAAGAGTATCCCAGTTCCTATTTCTGGTAGTACCCCTAGCAGCCAAATGTTCTGAACTACATCTTTTTAAATTGCTGAAGCTTTTAATCATCAGATTGAACAAATCATATACAATTTCGTTATGTTTGCAATGGTAATTTATTTTACAAATACCAAATGGTCTTCTAGAGATGAAAAAATGCATCAATAAAATAAAGTATTAATTTACTGTACCTGAAATTCCGTTTCCAGCTTTACGATCTCAATCATTTCTTTCTAAGAAAACATAATTAAACATTATGCAGTACATGTCTCAAAATAAATTAGGTTTGTTCTAAAAATCATACATTACAAAATTTAAATTGCCAAATTTGTCATCACAGAAAAGGCAAAACGACAACAATATTACTGAAAATTTGTTAGATTTATAATATTCCTTTTGGTAAAACAAGTCAATTAAAGCAATTGCGCAACACATTACAAGCTACAATATTTGTACAGTTTAATAGATTTCACTTGTCTGGACTGTTAATAACAAAATAAGTTTGAAGCAGTTAGACGTTTATAAAATATACTTTCCAAAGTTGAATAAGTATAAACCGAAGACACCAGTTTGGAGAAGAACCCTAAGCCATCTGTGAAGTATGTTTGTGAAAAGTTATTGTTTGGGGTTACTTTGCTGACTCAGGGCCTGGGCAACTTAATCAAGTAAACTGTGAATTCTGCCTCATATCAAAGTACGCTTCAGTAGATTGTGAGGCCTTCTATTCGAAAGTTGAATTTGAAACGCCAATGGACCCTTCAGTAAAATAATGATCTGAAGCACACTAGCAAATCCACTAAGGAATGGCTCCAAAATGAAGAAATTGATGGTTATGGCCTGGCCTACGGAAAGCCCTGATTTGAATCCCATTGAAAAGTTGTGGGAGCATTTGAAACGGGCAGTTCCTGGAAGAAAACACGTGAACATCTTACAGCTGAAGGAATTTTGCAGGTGAAGTGGTCAAAAATTTCACTGAGTTGATGTCATAAAAACAGTTCAGCAGTTATGCAAAATGCCTACAAGAAGTCATCCCTACTAATAGGGGCAATATCAAGTTCTGAAATCAAGGGTGTGCTTACTTTTTTCTCCAGCAGATCCACAGTAGATGATTACATCTACAGATATTTCTGTTAAATAAATAAGTTAAAAGGTACATTTTTCTTGTGTTTTATTCCTTATCGGTAGGTACAGTTTGCATGAAGATCTACTGTTTGCATGTTCAAATATGTAGAAAACATCAAGAGTTTCCATGGGGTATACTTACTTTTTCAAATGACTGTATGTACCATTTAGTGCCTTAGGAAGATAAAGTGATTAATTGAAGACCTCAACGGTCTTGTAAAGACACTTTTGTAAAGGTACAGAGCCAGTGATACTTACATAAGTAGATTCAGGGACAGTCAATAACAAGAACAAATATTTTAAAAAAGCAAACAGTGTGTGCGTTTATGTACAGTATATACTTGCAAATACTATCTTGTATATTGTATATACTTTTATATATACTGTTCTGAAGATACATGGAAGTAAGAATTTCATTGCGCTATGTACTGGACACATACTGTAGCAATAAACTTGAAAACTAACAATATTAAGCACAGCTTGGAGCAAAATTCTGCAATGATTGGAGCAAATCAACAATATCTATTTTACATGGACGTTATCGTCAACCATTGGCTCAGCCCCAACTGACATCAAATACAAATGACAACCGTTACAAAGTTTCATTGTTAAATGTGTCACTGCTCTCAGAAAGCTGGTTTCCTCTGACAGTGTTATAGTAGAAGTCTTTTGCGCACTGAGCTGTGTAGAGTGCTGCATTGCTCGAAAAGCTTTGGTAGGTTAGTTTGCAGATTTCAGTGTCTCTCTTTACTTTTGGCAGGTAATTATATGTCTTTCGTCCATATTTGTAGCACTTACAGTAACTCTTGATAATTCACTTGTACTACATTTAAACCAGTTAGAAAGCATCTAAATGTTATATCAATTTGTGCTTTTACAGTATGCCATAATTGTGAAATACTTCATGTACCAGTTTAGTAATCTTGGCAAGAAATCCTTTGAAGCTTTCGTTCACCCAGCTCCTTGCAAACTCTGTTCTTTTAGAAGTTATTAACAAAATGAATAAGTGGATTTCTCAAAGTAATTTTTTTCAGTTAAGTTGATCTAATTAAATATCAGAATTAATAACCAATATAAATACTGAATAAATGGCAAAATATTTTAAATAAATCCGGGTCAAACTTTGTTAAAATTACAAGAGTAAAACAAGCTGTTAACTTCAATTTTATCCATTAGCTGTTTTACATGTGCTCTCTGGCTTTTCAACCCCTGCTTTGTTGCAACAGCTTCTGATTTCTCCCTGTCTTCAAGGAAGAAAGTAACTTCTATTTTGAGTATTCTGAGTTTAATTAAACCTTTGGATATTTACATAAACAAAATAGTATAAAGGCAGCCTGAGGGTTAGTGTCTCACAGTTTCAATATTCTGGGTTCAAATCCTAGACCGAAGACTGTAATAGTGGAATTTATAAAGCCCTCTTACTAACTGTACTCTATATCTTAAGAACAACATCCTGTAATTGTATTATTACCAAATATTACTTCAGTTGCCACTGACTTACATGGTACAGGGTATAATAAACAACAACAATACTTAGCTTCTGTTATGGTGTATAAAATCTACAAATTATTCTCTATTTTTATTACATCTGGCTCACTCCCAACAAGATGAATTCAGATGCAGGACACTTGTATAGGTATTATAATATCAAAAGCATATCTTCCTCCCTTATACCTCAATTTTATAACAGCTGCTCACAACATAGTGCTAAATTGGTTTTACACCCTGGGAAAGGAAGATTTGGTGATACCTCAGGCTATTGATTACTTTTTGGATGAACACCTGGGAGAGCAATTTGGTGTACAATCTTGGGAAGGAAGACAGGCCGATACCTCATACAACATCAAATAACTTTATTATTTGGGGAAAGATAGATTAAAGAGTTTGAGAAAAATTCCTCCATCATATTGACAGCCAGCCAATCAGGTGCATGCAACAATTATGTGTTGTGAAACCGTATTAGAATTTTATAGTAAATATGCCTCGTCTAAAGAGCAACATAGGAGGGAGAAAGAAGAAGAGACAAAGACATCAGGAGAAGAGAACAGAGCAACGTCACAAGAGGGCGTCAACAAAGTGCGGACATTTCCATCTGATCGTCGGAAAAATATATAATGAACAGCTGTGAGTGCTAGATCACAAGCCGCCTGCGACATTCATCCTTCTCATCTTTACTTTTTCTAAATACGAAATATATTCAGACTTTACTATGACAGTGTTCTCCCCAGAATTTTTTTCCAGCCGGGTGGCAAGAAAAAGTAGTTGGGTGGGGTGGGGTGGGACAGGGAAATTTGGTGGTGGAGAAAATTAAATGTGCATTATTTTTATTAGTTAATTATTATTATTTATTTTCCAATGCTTATTATGACTTTCCTTTTTAAGGTTTGACACTTGTGCAACAATATTTTTATTAAATATAAGAAGTTTGCAATTCAGGATACTACAACCCTAAAATAAATATTAAAATAACAATTGTTATGACATAAACCAAGAGGCCCAAGTATTGTCGCTGTCAGGAATAAATGTGAAAATAGTGAAAAAAAAGTATGGGAAACCTAATGAAAAGAAATAATAAAATATTCTTCACAGCCAACTTGCATATGCAGAATGTGTCTTCAGTTAAATATTTTTTCTTCTTTTCTTCCTAGAGGCCAAGTTGCCTGCAGCTTTCACATAATCAAAGTTCCAAGTATCTGGGTACTCCAAGGGAGATCAGAATGAAATTATTTAGCGTGCTTTGATTCATGCGATTTCGCAAACATGTCTTGATCCTTTTAAGGGCAGAAAACCCCCTTTCACCTTCAGCTGTGCTCAGTGGGATCACTAGACCAATATGAGCTAGTCTGGCTAAATTTGGAAACTACTCTTTGAGTTGATGCCATTTTTAGTAAAATTTGTTTTGGACTGAAGTATTTGTATGATTGACTTATGATCATTTTTGGCACAACTGTCCATTCTTGCCTGCTACTTTCATATTTTAAAATTGGAGGGCTATCATTTTTGGAGTAATGATCGAAAAGAATTTCTGCAGACTCACTTGAATCGTGAGTTTCTGTATTGAAAACTTTTGAAAAGCCCGAAAAAATTGGCATGTCAGGGAATCCTGCATCTAGGTGCTTGTCTGCCATCTCTAGGTATTTATCATATATTGCAGTTTTGAACGACATTACATAACTCTGTGTATAAATTGTAAGAGTTAAAATTTGAACCCTGGTCCAATGTGCACTTGGCATGTGTCTGGGTCTTATATACTTCTGAGCTTAAGCTTAAAAGCTGACACTGTTATTTTATTATTCACTATGACAAAATGTATTTCTTGTCCTTTATATATAACCCCTTAAGAGAAGTGCTATATTTATGGCATAACCTTTCTGTCTATCAAATGCTCCCAATAGAACAGTTTCAACTTATAATTACAATTACCTCACTATTAACTCTACAACTGTAATATTACACAATCGGAGCCACTTTATGAGCCATGTGCACTACCTGCACCATATTTTAATGTTGTACTATTGCACTTATTCTTTCATATGATATATGTTTCATTGTTTTTATTATTGTTATTTTATAGGAAAATAAATTTATAGAGGATTTGTATATTGAATCTCATTGTACTGTACAATGAAAATGAAGGAATTCAACAGAAGAGAGCGCATATATATGGATGATGAAAACTAGCTTCAAGTTAATTTAGTTTTCTAAGAGCTATCTTCTTGGAGCTGTGAGCTGTTTTAATACTAGGATGTATACTTGATATTTTTTGATGAAATGCATTAAAGTATGTATATTACATTTTACAGATAAATCATTAACTACATTTAAATATTGTGTACTGTTAATAATTAAACATGTGCGGACACGGTGGCACAGCAGTAGTGATGAGCTGGCGCCCTATCCAGGGATTGATCCTCCCTTCTGTCGAATGCTTCCTGGGACTGGCGTGACCCTGGATAGATAAATGGATGGAGTAATTCAACATGTATTACCAAAATTTTTCAATGTTCCTTAATAGTCTTGAAAAATCTGCGTTCTAAGCTAACGGCTGGGTATACATTTAATACAGAGCTTATATTGTGGCGATTTGTTATGTGGAGAGAAAAAAATGGAAAGACAGGATTTGGGGGTTGGTACGTTTGAAAGACACAGTACTGCTGCAATAAATTATTTCATCCAGGGTCACGTGCGTCCCAGAAAATATCTTGCTGGAAGCAGGACAAGTCTTTGGATGGGAGAGGCACGAGCAATTCTGGATGCGGTGGAGGTAGGAATTATTCTGGATGGGGTTTGGAGGCAGAAACAATACCTGGACAGGGCAGGCAGGAACAATTCTTGAATGGGGCGCTACCTAATTGCTAACACTTCCCCACTGTGTCCTCATGTTTAGTACGTACTTTAATGCATTTCTTTATGAAAATGATATCAAGTATAAATATTGGTATTTTAAAATTTTGAGAGAGCTGTAATATAATAAATGTAATGTATTCTGTGTGGCGATCCGTGCCATAATGCTCCTGTGTGTGAAAGAGAAAGACCATTTAAGAAGCACATAGTGATTCACACACATACAATGCAAACCATTTAACGTGCTGCTTTAGTTACGATGGGATTTGAGAAATTCTAGTAAATTAAACAATGATTTTAAGATAAAGGTTACAATGTTCTACTTTAATGACAAAATATACCACCAGATTAAAGTGAAAATTTTCAGATTTAAGTCAACATTTCGATCTTTCTTTTTCATTGTTGCTATTTTTTTTACACTTCCGTATGACACCTAGACGGTGGGTCGACTTTGACATCCTACCACTTCATTTTATATTTCGGGCACTGTGTAAGTTTCTGAACTTGAAATTTCGAGTGCCATTCCATCAAGTTCCTTTTGTTGCTCATGCCACTGCCTAAGCCACCAAAAAGTGTGTTTTTCCTCACCTCAGCTTCACTGAGTAGGACCTCCACTTGGCATTTGCTGAAAATCTCCTTATTTACATGTGCATTTGCCGTTGACTTTTAAAAAAATAGTGAATGGAAAGGGATATTTATATTGATTTTCATATTCAGATATGTAAAATTGTGGGAGGAGTCGGGGTAGGGCTATAAGGCATGTGCGTTAAATTTCATGTTTGTTGGGACTTATAAAGGGGAAGTGTGTGGAACCTAGCAAACACACAGTTTTATTCATCTGGAATTTTTTGTGCATACGTGTTTCTGTTTCTGTCCGTACGCCATGTTTTAATGTGAATTCTATTCACGTTTCTACAAATGAAGCCCCTGTTGATTACTGATCAGCCTTTAAACTTAGTATTCCAAATTTGTCTGAGCAGAAGCATAGGAAACTATCTGGAAAATCCTCATTTTATAATTAACTACTCGCAAAGGATGTCAATTGCCTATGGAAACATACATTACTAATATAACTAATGCATGAACATTACTTTGCATGGAATAGAGGAAGGTAACAATTGTTCTTTATTCATAACATTCTGTTTTATCTGCTATATCTGTTATATTAGTGGTGATTAGTAAAATAACTGTGCTGGCTCTCATACTCTACGTGAGTATTGTGGTTTGAACTCTGAAATTTTGACATAGAGAGACCTGGTTTAGGAAATTGACTACGGTTGTAAAATAGGCTAGAAGACAATAACTAATTTTTCATGCAATGAGTGACCAATAAAAGAGACAACCTTCCGTCGTTAAGTGAGGGCACACTCCTCTGGAGCCAAAATCTTCACCTCATATTTCCCAGTGCAGAAACAATCAATCAATTAATCATATGCAGAAGGTTAATGCCCATTATGAGGGTAAGAGTATCCCAATTCCTATTTCTGGTAGTAACCCTGACAGCCAAATGTTCTGAACTACATATTTTTAAATTGCTGAAGCTTTTAATCATCAGAATGAACAAATCATATAAAATTTGCTTATGTTTGCAATGGTAATTTATTTTATAAATACCAAATGGTCTTCTAGAGAGGAAAAATCTATACTAATAAACGGCAAAGCCCTCACTGACTCACTCACTGACTGACTGACTCATCACTAATTCTCCAACTTCCCGTGTAGGTAGAAGGCTGAAATTTGGTAGGGTTTTCCTTACAGCTTCCTTACAAAAGTTGGGCAGGTTTCATTTCGAGATTCTACGCGTAATGGTCATAACTGGAAGCTGTTTTTCTCCATTTACTGTAATGGAGATGAGCTTGAAACCCGTGGGGCGGAGTTTCGTGTGACATCATCACGCCTTCCACGTAATCACGCAGTACGTAGAAAACCAGGAAGAGGCCCAAAAAGCGCTGAAGAAAACATGCATTATATAATTGAGAAGGCAGCGAAACAATAAGAAGCGAGCGAAAGACATATACAACCATATTCATGAGTTCTGCTACTTCGGAAACAAAGCACGATGTAAACCTAAACTTTAAATTAAGTTCATAGACAGGCTGTCGCTGGCGTTTGTAATTTAGTGCCTACCCATATAAGGCCGTCCGTCAGCGGCAATCCAATAGCAAACTGCCACGGGTAAATATTCACGGGTGAAGGACTGTCCTTATGCAGAGGAAAATGAGATGGTCAGGGTGGTGTTTGGCACAAACTCAGCGAAACTGCGAGAGAAAGTTTTAAGTGCCGGACTTCGGTTACATTAGATACAGCCATGGACATAGCACGACATGGCACCAGCACAGCTGGGAAACTTCGATGCATGTACACCGAAGGCTCACGTGAACTGATGCAGTGCACAGACAAAAGCAACAGTTCCAAAGAGCTGAACAAAAACGAATTACACAATTGAAAAGGCAGCAAAAAATATGAAGCGCCTGATACATACAAGCATATTCATAAATGCAGCTACTGTGGAAACAAAGCACACGGTGGAAAAAGTCAATGTCCCGCTAAAGGAAGACAGTGTAAAAAAACCCGTGCATGCAGTGTGTCGGGTCTCAGATAAAGAAGAAGACGAGCTGTTTATTGATGCAGTAAGAAACGAATCGATGAATGAAACCTGTCATCTTTACAACGATTGACAAACACGGAATGTAACTTGAACACAACACATCCTACAAATACGAACCTGATTGAAAGAAATAATGATAATCAAATCCTTGATGACAGCAACACTCAGTAAAACTCACAAAACAATTACTGTATATTGACAGTCATGTTACGTTATTTTTAAAATGTTCCCTTTTCTTTTTCATAGCTTCTTTAACACACTACGCCTCTGCTGCATACGCGGTATATATATATGTATATATATACCCGATCTACATACTCGAATAATGGATACTTTATTCGCCATCAATGATTGTTTTGGTAAAGCCATACTCAGTGTATTCATTAGATGAACGGTAAAAAGTAAGAGCGAGGGAGGATGACTTATTGAGGCATGCAAGCAAAACCACAATAGCACGCTGGCTCTATGTACGAAAAAATATATCTTTTCAAGTTCTATTTACTCCATATGTGTCAAACTCAAGGCCCAGAGGCAACATCCGCCCGGTGTAATTATATCCAGCCCGCGAGATCATTTTATATACTGTATTATTGTTATTAATGGCCCGGGGATATGAAGCACTGGTAACACAATAAACTACAGATCCCATAATGCAGCGCTTCAGCTGCCTTGCCGAACACTTACCGCGTCCCGCCGTCTCTTCAGTCGTTTCCTTACTTTGCGAAGGAAGCAGCTTTCTCAGAGCTTCTGCACTGTTTTATAAACGAACGATATATAAGAAAGTCCTTTTTCCTTGCTTCGCCAACGGCAGCCTTTTATTTAATCCACGGGTTCTCCGCTGTTTCATTGTTCATTTATTACGATTTTTATAGTTATTGTGTAGGTTTTATTTAATCCACGGGTTCTCTTCTGTGTTCACTGCGGTGTCTTCTTTCATTTACGAGCTTCGCCAAGGAAGCAGCTTTCTCACAGCTTCTGCACTGTTTTAAAAACGAACGACATATAAGAAAGTCCTTTTTCCTTGCTTCACCAACGAAGCAACCTTTTTATTTAATTCACGGGTTCTCTTCTATTTTATTGTTCATTTGTTACAATTGTTACAGTTATTGTGTAGGTTTTATTTAATCCACGGGTTCTCTTCTGTGTTCACTGCGGTGTCTTCTTTCGTTTACGACCTTCGCCAAGGAAGCAGAAACTTACAACCACCGAAACTTTGTAACGGCACAAGACTTCAGGTCACATCTCTACAAAACAACCTAATTGAAGCAACTATATTTACTGGCAGTGCCTCAGGTGACACAGTTTTTATTCCTCGCATCCCCGTTATACCATCTAATCTCCCATTTCAATTCAAACGCGTTCAATTTCCAGTAAGGCTCTGCTTCGCAATGACAATTAATAAGTTTCAGGGACAAACACTACAAAAGGTTGGCATTGATTTGAGGCGGGATTGCTTTTCACATGGCCAACTGTATGTTGCATGCTCAAGAGTGAGCTCAGCACACAGCTTAGTCATATTACAACCAGAGGGCCGAACTGACAACGTGGTATACAGAGAGATCCTTAACAATTAATTTTTTACATATTTTCGTTCAGTCTAAAAATGTTTGCTTTTTTATTAATAAAAATATTCAGACAGTATTTCACCGCTGCGAAGCGCGGGTATTTTGCTAGTGCATCAATAAAATAAAGTATTAATTTATTGTACCTGAAATTTCTTTTCCAATTCTCGGGTTGCAATAGTTTGTTCCTAAGAAAACATAATTAAACATTATGCAGTACTGTCTGAAAATAAATTAGGTTTGTTCTAAAAATCAAACATTACAAAATTTAAATTGCTAAATTTGGCATCACAGAAAAGGCAAAACCACAACAATATTACTGAAAATTTGTTAGATTTATAATATTTCTTTTTGGTAAAACAAGTCAATAAAAGCAATTGCGCAACATTTAAAAAATTACAAGCTGCAATATATATACAGTTTAATAGATTTAACTTATCTGGACTGTTAATGACAAAGTAACTTTGAAACAGTTAGATGTTTATAAAATATACTTTCCGAAGTTGAAGTATAAACCGAAGACACCAGTTTTGGAGAAGAACCTCAAGCCATCAGTGAAGTATGTTTGTGAAATGTTATTGTTTGGGGTTACTTTGCTGACTCAGGGCCTGGGCAACTTCATCAAGTCAGCTGTGAATTCAGCCTCATATCAAAGTATGCTTCAGTAGATTGTGAGGTCTTTTATTCAAAAGTTGAATTTGAAACGCCAATGGGCCCTTCAGTACAATAATGATCTGAAGCACACTAGCAAATCCACTAAGGAATGGCTCCAAAAAGAAGAAATTGATGGTTATGGACTGGCCTAGGGAAAGTCCTGATTTGAATCCCATTGAAAAGTTGTGGGAGCATTTGAAACGGGCAGTACCTGGAAGAAAACCCGCTAACATCTTACAACTGATGGAATTTTGCAGGTGAAGTGGTAAAAAAAGTTTATGTAATAAAAACAGTTGAGCAGCTATGCAAAATGACTGCAAGAAGTCATCCTTACTAATAGGGGCAATATCAAGTTCTGAAATCAAGGGTGTGCTTACTTTTTTCCCCAGCAGATCCACAGTAGATGATTACATCTACAGATATTTCTGTTAAATAAATAACTTAAAAGGTAAATTTTTCTTGTGTTTCATTCAAGTATATCACCTTTATCGGTAGGTAGTTTGCATGAAGATCTACTGTTTGCATGTTCAAATATGTAGAAAACGTCAAGAGTTTCCATGGGGTATACTTACTTTTTCAAATGACTGTACGTACCATTTAGTGCCTTAGAAAGATAAAGTGACTAATTGAAGACCTCACCTGTCTTGAACAGACACTTTTGTAAAGGTACAGGGCCAGTAATACTTACATAAGTAAATTCGGGGACAGTCAATAACAAGAACAAATATTTTTAAAAAAAGCAAACAGTGTGTGTGTTTATGTATATACTGCAAATACTATTTTGTGTATTGTATATACTTTTATATATACTGTTCTGAAGATACATGGAAGTAAGAATTTCATTGTGCTATATACTGTACACAAAACAATACACTTGAAAACTAACAATATTAAGCACAGTTTGGAGCAAAATTCTGCAATGATTGGAGCTAATCAACAATATCTATTTTACATGGACATTATCGTCAACCATTGGCTCAGCCCCAACTGACATCAAATACAAATAAGTTTCATTGTTAAATGTGTTACTGCTCTTAGAAAGCTGGTTTCCTCTGACAATGTTATAGTAGAAGTCTTTTGTGCACTGAGCTGTGTAGAGTGCTGCATTGCTCGAAAAGGTTTGGTAGGTTAGTTTGTAGATTTCAGTGCCTCTCTTTCTTTTGGAAGGTATATGTCTTTCGTCCATATTTGTAGCACCTACAGTAACTCTTGATAATTCACTTGTACTACATTTAAACCAGTTAGAAAGCATCTAAATGTTATATCAATTTGTGCATTTACAGTATGCCATAATCGGGAAATACTTCATGTACCAGTTTAGTAATCTTGGCAGGAAATCCTTTCAAGCTTTTGTTCACCCAGCTCCTTGCAAACTCTGTTCTTTTAAAACTCATTAACAAAATGAGTAAGTGCTTTTTTCAAAGTAATTTTTTTCAGTTAAGATTATCTAATTAAATGTGTTAGAATTAATAACCAATATAAATACTGAATAAATTGCAAAATATTTTAAATAAATCCGGGTCAAACTTTGTTAAAATTACAAGAGTAAAATAAGCTGTTAACTTCAATTTTATCCATTAGCTGTTTTACATGTGCTCTCCGGCTTTTCAACCTCTGCTTTGTTGCAACAGCTTCTGATTTCTCCCTGTCTTCAAGGAAGAAAGTAGCTTCTATTTCGAGTATTCTGAGTTTAATTAAACCTTTGGATATTTACATAAACAAAATAGTATAAAGGCAGCCTGAGGGTTAGTGCTTCACAGTTTCAATGTTCTGGGTTCAAATCCTAGACTGAAGACTGTAATAGTGGAATTTATAAAGCCCTCTTACTAACTGTACTCTAAATCTAAAGAACAACATCCTGTAACTATATTATTACCAAATACTACTTCAGTTGCCACTGACTTACATGGTACAGGGTATAATAAACAATAACAATACTTAGCTTTTGTTATGGTTTATAAAATCTACAAATTATTATCTATTTTTATTACATTTTGGTCACTCCCAACAAGATGAATTCAGATGCAGGACACTTGTATAGGTATTATAATATCAAAAGCATATCTTCCTCCCTTATACCTCACTTTTATAACAGCTGTTAAAACATTGTGCTAAATTGGTTTTACACCCTGGGAAAGGAAGATTTGCTGATACCTCACGCTATTGATTACTTTTTGGATGGACACCTGGGAGAGCAATTTGATTTACAATCTTGGAAAGGAAGACATGCCGATACCTCATACAACATTAAACAACTTTATTATTTGGGCAAAGATAGATTAAAGAGTTTGAGCAAAATTCCTCCATCACATTGACAGCCAGCCAATCAGGTGCATGCAACAATTATGTGTTGTAAAACCATGATAGAATTTGACAGTAAATATGCCTTGTCTGAAGAGCAACATAGGAGGGAGGAAGAAGAAGAGACGAAGACATCAGGTGCCTCATGTATAAAAGGTGTGTACGCACAGAAATGTTGCGTAACAACTTTTCCACGTTCAAATCGCGATGTATAAAACCTGCACTTTTCCACGGTACCTCATACCTTGTTGTACACAAGTTCTCCGCTTGGTTTTGCAGACTGACAGCACTCAGTGTTAAAAGCAGTGCACTACACCTTTTTTTTCTTCTTCTTTTTCTTTCAGCTCCTCCCGTTAGGAGTTGCCACAGTGGATCATATTTTTCCATATTACTCTCACTACACAACTCGGAGTATTTATATCACTGTATCTGAGTGTGAATCACAGCAGCAGCTGATCGGAAAGAGAATTATCGGTGCACAGCTTCAAGTACACGCTGTCTCAGCCACGGCAAAACGTTTCAAAGCCTTTCTTGTACGGACCTTGCGGTTCAGAAACAGTTACATCCCAAGAACTTTAAATACACTTAATCAAGTGCTCCTTGTAGAACTGTTTGTACTTATAAGTACAATCACCCCGCTGTTAACTTGCACTACAGTTAAAATATCGCACAACCTGAGCCACTTTATAAAGCACGTATTTACATATGATGACAATATCATTTTAAGGTGAAATACAGCAAAATATGTTTATTATATCCATCCATTTTCTAACCCGCTGAATCCGAATACAGGGTCACGGGGGTCTGCTGGAGCCAATCCCAGCCAACACAGGGCACAAGGCAGGGAACCAATCCTGGGCAGGGTGCCAACCCACCGCAGGACACACACACAAACAGCACACACTAGGGCCAATTTAGAATCGCCAATCCACCCAACCTGCATGTCTTTTGGATTGTGGGAGGAAACCGGAGCGCCCGGAGGAAACCCACGCAGACACGGGGAGAACATGCAAACTCCACGCAGGGAGGACCCGGGAAGCGAACCCGGGTCTCCTAACTGCGAGGCAGCAGCGCTACCACTGCGCCACCGTGCCGCCCATGTTTATTATATTATACAGATAAAACTTTAACTTCATTTAATAATCTATATTCTTCACTGGGAGTGTCGTGAAGGATAGAATAATTAAACATGCACTACGAAGATATTTCAGTGTTCCTTAAACGTTTTGAAGAATCGGCGCTCTAAACTTACAGATGGCTGAACTTCTATTACAGAGCTGATTGTGTGGTGATTGGGTATTTGGGGAAAGAAAAGCAAGGACTGAAGTGGCGGCTACGCCAATATATATCTATGCTAATAAAAGGTAAAGCCCTGACTGACTCACTACTCACTCACTCACTCACTCACTCTCCAACTGCCCGTGTAGGTAGAAGGCTGAAATTTGGCAGGCTCATTCCTTACAGCTTCCTTACAAAAGTTGGGCAGGTTTCATTTCGAAATTCTACGCGTAATGGTCAGAACTGGAAGGTATTTTTCTCCATTTACTGTAATGGAGTTCAGCTCGAAAGCCGTGGGGGCGGAGTTTCGTGTGACATCATCACGCCTCCCACGTAATCACGTGAACTGACTGTCAACGCACTACGTAGAAAACCAGGAAGAGCTCCAAAACGCGCTGAAGAAAACATGCATTATATAATTGAGAAGGCAGCGAAACAATAAGAAGCGAGCGAGTGAGGTATACTACCATATTCATGAGTGCTGCTACTTCGGAAAGAAAGCAAGGTGTAAACCTAAACTTTAAATTAAGTTAATAGACAGGCTGCCGCTGGTGTTTCTCATGCCCACGGGTAATGCGGGATACAAGTTTAATAAGAGGACGCAGGATATAAATGAGAGTTTTGATCACTTTGTAACTAAGCTAAAATTGCAGGTGAAGGGGTGTGCTTATGCAAATTCCGAGAGACTGTGTTTGTGGGGGATTGACAGTTAACGCGGGTGGGGGAGTCACGTCATCATATCCCCTCCCATTTACCACATTTCGCTTTGAGCTGAGCTCCGCGGCTAATGCCGTCTTCCGAGGCAACTTCATCACACTGCCACCAAATACTCACAGAAAAATCCACAAGTTAATACACACGCTGTCTCTAGAGTTTCTCCACACTCAATGTATTCCTCGCGTCCCCTTTATACCCTCTGATCTCCCATTTCAATTCAGATGCCTCCAATTTCCAGTAAGGCTCAGCTGCGCGATGACAAGTAATAAGTCTCAGGGACAGACCCTACAAAACGATGCCATTGATTTCAGGCAAGATTGCTTTTCTCCTGGACAACTATACTTGCATTCTCAAAAGTGAGCTCGCGCACCTTCGTCATATTACAACCGGAGTGCAGCCAGAAACTTTTAAGTGCCGGGTCTTAGATAACATTAAATTAAGCCGTAGACATCGCAACATCACACAAGATAGCAGCTCACGAGAACTTACTTAACGCAGTACGAGTGATCACTTCCATGCATCAAACCTGGCAACATTGCTTTCCTCCTAGACAAAACTATACGTTGCATTCTCAAAAGTTTATATATATATATATATATATATATATATATATATATATATATATATATATATATATATATATATATATATATATATATATATATAGTTTATATATACCCTGATCTACATACGGTCAAATAAACGACCCACACACCATAGCGCAACATGAGAGGCTTCGCCTTTAGCGCAGACGTCTTAGGTTCGATTCGCGAGAGTGGGTGCAGTGAGTGTGTACTGCCTGATGAGCCCAGAATTAGGGCGAAGCACATGCCGCGTACTGTTTGCATTATTTGATAGTAAAACTATTTTAATATATTCAATATATATATATATATCAGCGCTTAACGATTCATTTTACCCTCGCAACCCCTGTTTGGGAAGAAGTATGAAAAAATATGAGGTTAACGCAGAAAACCAGATCACCAATTTAAGCTTTAGGAATCATGGATACTTTATTCAACATAAATAATTGTTTTGGTAAAGCCATACTCGGTGTAATCCTCCTTCCATGTTATAATATTTCCGCGACTAGCCAATATTAAATGAACGGTAAAAAAGTAAGAGCGAAGCGAGGGTGACTCAGGCAGGCAGGCGACAGCTCAATAGCTCGAATTTGGATATAAGTAGGTTCTATTTAGTTGCCAGAAATATCTTTGGTAGGAATGGAAGTTGGATTTAGTCTTTAAATTTCTATGGTGAAGAAAAATTTATGCAATGATGATTAAATTTAACTTTCATTCCTACTAAACATATTTCTGTCGACCAAATAAAAATTACTTATATTTAAAATTTAAATAGAACTTGAACAAATACGATAGTTCATAATACCCACGCAGCACTAAGTGCACGTAAGATTAGGAGTCATCCGTTTTAACAAGCAGCATATTGCACTGATACGAAATAGCCTGCCCATTTAATTATTTAGAAATGGATAGATAAATTAAGATTTTGTACAAATAATATTTTAAATTTTTCTTCCTTAATGGATTCTGGCACCCCCAGCAACAGCTCCTCGCACCCCAAAGGAGATATGTGTGTGTGTGTATATATATATATATATATATATATAGATAGATAGATAGATAGAGATTACTAGCAGAATACCCGCGCTTCGCAGAGAAGTAGTGTGTTAAAGAAGTTATGAAAAAGAAAAGCAAACATTTTAATAATAACGTAACATGATTGACAATGTAATTGTTTTGTCATTGTCATGAATGTTGCTGGCATATATATATATATATATACACACACACACACAGACACATATATAAACAGTACATATATATGTACACATACTGTATATATACATCTATACACATATATACATACTGTATATACACATATACATATCTACATATATACTGTATATACACATATATATATACAAATCTACATATATATATATTAGGGGTGGGACTCGATTAAAAAAATTAATCCAATTAATTAGAGGCTGTGTAAGAATTAATCTTGATTAATCGTATGTAATCGCACGTAAATTTGCCCCAAATGCAAATGTTTTGTTTTAATTTAAAAGGGTTTTAGTGGGCTTACAGAATCAAATAATAGACATGGACATGAATATTGTAAACTCAAGCTGTTTTAATTTCTGAAAAAAAAGCTTTTAAACTGCATTTGAATTCAAAACAGAAACAAAAATATCATCCCTGGTTAAAATTGGGCAGACTTAAAAATAAAGTGGTAGTTTAAGTACTTTAAGTACATTTTCAGAATAGTATTGTCTTTAAATAATAATAACCAAAATTTACTTTTTTACTTTTACTTTTTCGTAAGCTTTTTCTAAATATGAAATATATCCAGACTTTACTAACTACACTTTCTGTTAATGTTAACAATCTCTGTCCACTGATACGTTAAAGTGACTTTTTAAACAATTTTATCATCATTAAACTGCATAATATTTAAACTAATAAATAATAACAATAAAATAAATAATAGTATTATTACTGATAGTTGCACTATTACTTCAAGACTTCAAGCCCAGGTGCTTTACACAGTATTCACCAAATTAAAATAAAATAAAACAAGTGCAACTTGGTGATGACATCTTTATCAACTGAACCATCATTTAGGCAAACTGCATTAATATGGACCTTGCTTCAAGCTAAGCTATACTGGGAAGAAAAAAAAACAAACTATATGTCGAGAACAAAGTCAACATTTCCACTTTATTCTCGCCGTTTATGTTGAGATTAAAGTCGACATTTCAACTTTATTCTCATAGTTTACTTCATAATTAAAGTAGAATGTCATAAACTAAACTTCTTCCTAAAATCAATGTTTAATCAATTACTTAATTTACCCCGTAATAAGTTAATGCAGCACATTAAATGCTTTGTGTTACGTTCCGTGACCCAGTGGTTAATCACTACGCTTTTTAAACTGACTTCCTCCGCACTAAGAGAAGACAGCAATCACCATACAGAATCCATTCACTTCATGATATTCCTGCTTTCTGAAAATTTAGAATGCCAAGATAAATACTTGATATCATTTTCATGATGAAATGCATTAAAGCAGGTGTTACACATGCACGGGAGTGAGGCGGTAGTGCTGCTCCCTCGCAGTAAGGGGTCCCCAGGTGTATGTTCAGTGTAGAGAACTTTATGGTGTGACGAGGCTCCAAAAAACTGGATGTATGAATAGCTATCGCACAGGTTTAACTTAAATATTGTGCAAATGTTGGGTTTCTGATCTGCTGGTCGGAGACACGAACACAGAATTCAATGCATGTTCTTCTGAGCGGGCTATCTTTATTGCATGCATGCTGTCTCTATCTGACGTACCAAAATCCCAGTTCCTTTTTCCTTTCTTCCTTTTTGTTTCACCACATAACGTCTTTGTGAAATTAAAACTAGTTATAAACTTAGCCCATGGAGTGTTCAGAACTTTAAAAATATCTTTGTTATACATGTTTAATTATGCCATCCATTCAGAGTTGCGCCCATCTCTGAACGAGTCGCCAGCACATCGCAGGATGAATACAAGCAAAACATACACTAGCAGGGTCAATATAGCACAACAAAACCCCACATCCTACATGACTTTGAAAGGAAACTGAAGCACGCCGAGTAAACCCACCAGAAAAACATGCAAATGCAAGACAGGCACGCCGCTGTGCCCCCATATGATTAATGCATGCTTTAATGCATTTCACCATGAAAATTATATTAAGTATTTATCTTAGCATTCTAAATGTTCAGAGAGCAGAAAGATCATGAAGTGAATGTATTCTGTACAGCGATCGCTGCCGGCGCCTCCTCTTAGTGCAAGAAGAAGTCAGTTTAAGAATCACTTAACACAAAGCATTTAATGTGCTATATAACTTATGACGGGGTTTGAGAAAATCTAGTATATTAAATATTCATTTTACGATGAAGTTTAGTTTACGATGATCTACTTTAATGACAAATTACGAGAATAAAGTCAACATGTCGTCACACTATTACACAGTACCCAGGTACATAACACTGTATTGAAAACAAAACAAATACTTGGCTTTTAGTATTATCCAGTAGTATAGAAACAGTATTTACACATCTGACCTTTTAAAACTAAAGTTATCTCCAGGCGACGGACGTGACTCCTTTTTTTCGGCAAAAGTTCTTCTGTTCATCATGTTCAACTTTACTTTTAGTTCAGTTTCGGAATGCTCTCTGTCCATTTTCACCGCGCGGTGCTACCGCCCACTATTTGGTGGTGTAGCAGTGAAAAAGAGCCCTAGTGCAACAAATCTGTGTTTAGCGGTGTAGCAGTGAAAAAGGTCCCCACTTGAACAGTTTCCCGCTGCGCCACGTTCCGAACGTCGTTTAGGCAATTTAAACCGGTGTTGCGGTATAAGAAAAATCCATATCATAAAAAAAATAAAAAACGGTTTTCGGTATGAACCGGTATACCGCCCAGCACTACTGCAACCCTAAAATAAATTTTAAATAACAATTGTTATGACATAAACCAAGATGCCCAAGTATTGTCGCTGCTTAAAAGCTGACGCTGTTATTTTATTATTCACTATGATAAAATGTATTTCTTGTCTTTTATATATACCCCCTTAAGATAAGTGCTATATTTATGGCATAACCTTTCTATCAAATGCTCCCAGTAGAACAGTTTCAACTTATAATTACAATTACCTCACTATTAACTCTACAACTGTAATATTACACAACCTGAGCCACTTTATGAGCCATGTGCACTACCTGCCCCATATTTTTATGTTATACTATTGTACTTATTCTTTCATATGGTATATGTTTCATTGTTTTTATTATTATTTTATAGGAAAATTAATTTATAGAGGATTTGTATATTGAATCTCATTGTACTATACAATGAAAATGAAGGAATTCGACAGAAGAGAGCGCATATTTATAGATGATGAAGACTACAGGGAGTGCAGAATTATTAGGCAAGTGAGTATTTTGACCATATCATCATTTTTAATGCGTATATTCCAACTCCAAGCTGTATTAACTTGAATGCTTATTGGATTTAAGCACGTCAGGTGATGTGTATTTGTATAATGAGGGAGGGTGTGGCCTAAGGAGATCAACACCCTATATCAAGGTGTGCAGAATTATTAGGCAGCTAGTTTTCCTCAGGCAAAATGGACCAAAAAAGAGATTTAACTGACTCTGAAAAGTCAAAAATTGTAAAAAGTCTTTCAGAGGGATGCAGCACTTTTGGAATTGCTAAGATATTGGTGTGTGATCACAGAACCATCAAACATTTTGTTGCAAATAGTCAACAGGGTCGCAAGAAACGTGTTGAGAACAAAAGATGCAAATTAGCTGCCAAAGATTTGAGAAGAATCAAACGTGAAGCTACCAGGAACCCATTATCCTCCAGTACTTTCATATTCCAGAGCTGCAACCTACCTGGAGTGCCCAGAAGTACAAGGTGTTCAGTGCTCAAAGACATGGCCAAGGTAAGGAGGGCTGAAACCCAACCACCACTGAACAAGAAACATAAGTTGAAATGTCAAAACTGGGCCAAGAAATATCTGAAGACAGATTTTTTTCAAAGGTTTTATGGACCGATGAGATGAGAGTGACTCTTGATGGACCAGATGGATGGACCTGTGGATCAGTAATGGGCACAGAGCTCCACTCCAACGTGGAGGTGGGGTACTGGTATGAGCTGGTATTTTTAAAGATGAGCTAGTTGGACCTTTTTGCATTGAAGATGAACTCAAAATCAACTCCCAAACCTACTGCCAGTTTTTCGAAGACACTTTCTTCAAACAGTGATACAGGAAAAAGACCATGATTTTTATGCAGGCCAATGCTCCATCACTTGCATCGAAGTTCTCCACTGCGTGGCCAGCCAGTAAAGGCCTTAAAGATGAAGGAATAATGACATGGCCTCCCTTCCTCATCTGACCTAAACCCTATCGAGAACTTGTGGGCACTTCTTAAACGCTAGATTTACGGGGGAGAAAAACAATACACCTCTCTGAAGAGTGTCTGGGAGGCTGTAGTCACTGCTCCACAAAAAGCTGATCGTCAACAGATCAAGAAACTGACAGACTCCATGAATGGAAAGGCTTATGACTGTTATTGGAAAGAAGGGTGGCTATATTGGTCATTGATTGATTGATTTTTTTTTGAAATGTCAGAGATGTTTATTTGTAAATTTTGAGGTGTTTGTTTATTATTCTCACTATAACAGATGAAAATAAACAAGTGAGATGGGAAAATGTTCATTTTTCCTTTAGTTGCATAATAAATCTGCACACTAATAGTTGCCTAATAATTGTGCGCACATATGTATTCCCCTGATGATGTTCACACTCACATTTCCGTTGTGAAACATTCAGGTTTCAGGTTTATTAACATTTTGGATTGACTGATAGCACTGTGTTTGTTCCATATTAAAATTAATCCTCAAAAATACAACTTGCCTAATAATTCTGCACTCCCTGTAGCTTCAAGTCAATTTAGTTTTCTAAGAGCTATCTTCTTGGAGCTGTGAGCTGTTTGAATACTATGATATATACTTGATATTTTTTGATGAAATGCATTAAAGTATGTATATTACATTTTACAGATAAATTATTAACTACATTTAAATAATGTGTACTGTTAATACTTAAACATGTGCGGACACGGTGGCACAGCAGTAGAGATGAGCTGGCACCCTAATCAGGGATTGATCCTCCCTTGTGTTGTATGCTTCCTGGGACTGGCGTGACCCTGGATAGATAAATGGATGGAATAATTCAACATGTATTACCAAGATTTTTCAATGTTCCTTAACAGTCTTGAAAAATCTGCGTTCTAAGCTTACGGCTGGGTATACATTTAATACAGAGCTTATATTGTGGCGATTGGTTATGTGGAGAGAAAAAAATGGAAGGACAGGATTTGGGGATTGGTACGTTTGAAAGACACAGTACTGCTGCAATAAATTATTTCATCCAGGGTCGCGTGCGTCCCAGCAAATATTTTGCTGGAAGCAGGACAAGTCCCTGGACGGGAGAGGCACGAGCAATTCTGGATGGAGTGGAGGTAGGAATTATTCTGGATGGGGTTTGGAGGCAGAAATAATACCTGGGGCCTCATGTATAACGCCGTGCGTACAACTTGCACTATACCATGGCGTAAGCACAAAAGCCGAAATGTGCTTATGAACAGAAAAATCCAGATGAAGGAATTTCCGGGGGGAAATAATTTCAGCGAATACCAAGTGGAGGCAAAGGAAAAACATACTATTTGTTCAAATAAACAGTGGTATAATCAACAAAAAGAAGTTGATCGAGTGACATAGCGTGTTGGAGAAACTTGAAAGCTAACGTTCACAAAATCGCACCGTGCCGGAAATAAAAAAGAAGTAACATATCAAAGTCACCGTGAAAAGGCGAGTTGTAGCCCACTGTCTGAGTTTCATATGAAAGCTTATTAGGGTACAGAGAAAAAAAGGCACACAGTGGGGAAAAAGCACGAAATGTCAACTTCAATCTCAACATTTCCACTTTAATGAGGTAGTTTATTTTGTTATTAAAGTAGAACATCATAAACTTCATCTTAAAATCGTTTAATTAACCAGTTTCTCAAATCACATCGTAATTAAAATAGCACGTTAAATGCATTGTTTTGTATTTGATCTTCTATGTGCTCTGTGTGTGTGAATCACTACTTACTTCTTAAACCGGCTCTCTTCCTCCAACTGGACACAGAATCCATTACATTCGTAATATTACAGCTCTCTGAATAACTAAAATACTGAGATGTATACGCGATATCATTTTTATGATGATAGGAGTTAAAGCACGTTATTAAACATGAGTTTCACGGCGCAGTGATTGTGTGCGACCTTCGATGAAATAATTTATTTCAGCAGTACTCAGGGGCAGCTCTAGGCTTGTGGTGGTACTGGGCAGAGAAAGAATTGGTGGCTCCTTCCCCGCCAATGTCAGTAAGGTAGCTTATGCATGGTGGATGGCCACGTCCGTTGCAGACACTGCATAGCCGCCTCGTGCTCATGACACAAGCATTTAACTTTTGCCGAAATTTGTCTCTGCGTTTTTAGCTGTGTTATTTTCTCTTTGTTTTATATTCAATATATATTGGCGTAGCTGCCACTACTGCAGTCCTTGCTTTTCTTTCCCCAAATACCCAATCACCACACAATCAGCTCTGTAATAGAAAGGAAAGGCTTTGAAACGTTATGCCGTGGCTGAGGTAGCATGTGCTTGATGCTGTATACCGATAATTCTCTTTCCGATCAGCTGCTGCTGTGATTCACACTCAGATACAGTGATATAAATACTCCGAGTGGTGCAGTGAGAGTAATATGGAAAAGATGATCCGCTGTGGCAACTCCTAACGGGAGGAGCTGAAAGAAGAAGAAGAAGAAGAAGGTGCATTGAGAGTAACAACGCTAAAGCAATTATGGTATTTGGAATACTATGGCTATTCCCTCGACCATTGCATTGTTACAAGTTAATTACAATCAGAAGCATTACACTAATAAACAATATGCGGATAGTTTCAGTGTATTTATAAAGCTGCGTCAGGAAAATAAAGAGTAGCCACACAGGAGCAGTAGCATTGCTTTGAAGCTGGGTGCCGCCAGTCTGCAAAACTGAGCGGAGAACTTGGTACGACAAGGTATGAGGTACTGTGGAAAAGTGCGTGGCTTTACGCAAAATGTAGGTTTTATACATCGCGATTTGAACTTGGAATAGTTCTTATGCAACATTTCTGTGCGTACGCACTGTTTATACATGAGGCCCCTGGACAGGGGAAGTAGGAACAATTCTTGGACTGGGCGCTACCTAATCGCTACCACTACCCCACTGTGTCCCCATGTTTAGTACGTACTTTAATGCATTTCTTTATGAAAATGATATCAAGTATAAATATTAGTATTTTAAAATGTTGAGAGAGCTGTAATACAGTAATCCCTCCTCGATCGCGGGGGTTGCGTTCCAGACCCCCCCGCGATAGGTGAAAATCCGCGAAGTAGAAACCATATGTTTGTATGGTTATTTTTATATATTTTAAGCCCTTATATACTCTCCCACACTGTTAAAATTATTAGAGCCCTCTAGACATTAAATAACACCCTTTAGTCAAAAGTTCAAACTGTGCTCCATGACAAGACTGAGATGGCAGTTCATTCTCACAATTAAAAGAATGCAAACATATCTTCTCTTCAAAGGAGCGCTGTCAGGAGCAGAGAATGTCAGATAGTGCTTTAAAGTTTGCCTTTAGCCTCTCTGCTAAGAAAAGCAAACAATCAAAAAATCAATACGTGCTTTTAAGTATGCAGAAGCACCACGATAAAGCGGCATTTTGTAGAGGAGCGTCCGTATCCTCTAGGCAAACAGCCTCTGTGCAAACAGTCCCTCTGCTCACACCCCCTCCGTCAGGCAGAGAGAGTGAGTGAGAGAGATAGAGAGAAGCAAACAATCAAGCACCGCGCGAGAAGCATATCTTATATTATTGAGGAGTTTTAATTAATATGTAATCCATGCTCTGATTGGGCAGCTTCTAAGCCATCCGCCAATAACGTCCCTTGTATGAAATCAACTGGGCAAAGAAACTGAGGAAGCACCATAAATTAAAAGATCCATTGTCCGCAGAAAGCCGCGAACCAGCGAAAAATCCGTGATATATATTTAAATGTGCTTACATTTAAAATCCAGAGTGATAGAGTGAATAGCGAGGATTACTGTAAAGTCATATTGAACGATATAGCGAGGGATTACTGTATCTATACTAATAAAAGGCAAAGCCCTCACTCACTCACTCACTCATCACTAATTCTCCAACTTCCCGTGTGGGTAGAAGGCTGAAATTTGGCAGGCTCATTCCTTACAGCTTACTTACAAAAGTTGGGCAGGTTTCATTTCGAAATTCTACGCCTAATGGTCATAACTGGAAGGTATTTTTCTCCATTAACTGTAATGGAGTTGAGCTGGAATGACGTGGGGGGGCGGAGTTTCGTGTGACATCATCACGCCTCCCACGTAATCACGTGAACTGACTGTCAACGCAGTGCGTAGAAAACCAGGAAGACCTCCAAAAAGCGCTTAAGAAAACATGCATTATATAATTGAGAAGGCAGCGAAAAACAATAAGAAGCGAGCGAGTGACATATACTACCATATTCATGAGTTCTGCTACCTCGGAAAGAAAGCAAGGTGCAAACCTAAACTTTAAATTAAGTTCATAGACAGGCTACCGCTGGCGTTTCACATGCCCACAGGAATGCGGGATACAAGTTTAATGAGAGGACGCAGGATATAAATGAGAGTTTTGATCACTTTGTAACTAAGTTAAAATTGTAGGTGAAGGGGTGTGCTTATGCAAATTCCATGAGACTGTGTTTGTGGGGGATTGACAGTTAAGGCGGGTGGGGGAGTCACGTCATCATCACCCTCCCATTCATCTCATTTCGTTCTGAGCTGAGCTCCGCGGCTAACGCCGTCTTCCGAAGCAACTTCGTCACACTGCCACCAAATACTCACAGAAAAATCCACAAGTTAATACACACACTGTCTCTACAGTTTCTCCACACTGAATCCTCCAGGCACTACTTACAAAAGGTTACACTGACAATCGCACAGCTGAGAAGCTTCGATGCATGTGCTCCATAACGCATTAAAAAAATAA
Source organism: Polypterus senegalus (assembly GCF_016835505.1). NCBI lineage: Eukaryota > Metazoa > Chordata > Cladistia > Polypteriformes > Polypteridae > Polypterus > Polypterus senegalus. The sequence continues at coordinate 82,331,301 of NC_053168.1, forward strand.
TGCATTTAATCACAGTTTCAATTCCAACCAAAGGGGAACTTCTGTCAATGCATGATTTGCACAGAGACACAGGAGGTCGTAGAAACAAGAAGGATTTTTATTCAAACACTGCAACACATGCGCTTAAACGTGCTCAATGACAAGTCAGAGATGACAGTTCCGCTAGGAGCAGAGAGAGAGAGATAAAAGCAAGCAAACAATCAATTTTCAACTGACAGGCACTGCACAAGGCTTTTAAGTTAGCGGAGTATAGCGCGAGGTTTGCAGTACGCGTTATAGCGCAAGTGAGAAAGTAATAGTGATGTGTCGTTCGCGAACGAGCCGGCTCTAAGTGCCGATGCTTTCAAGTGAACGAGAGGAGCCGATGTCCGTCGAGCAGAGCCGAAACTTCGGCCGCTCCACATCGGACTAGGATCATACCATTATGTGAAAGAAGGAAGGGGGGCAGACGCTCCGAAGACAGCGAGTGTTGGTACAGGCCAGGTACACAGAGCAACACTGTCGCTCTGTGTATCTGTCGCTGCGACAGACGAGGAGCCAGATTTAAATGCAAGCGCATCGTGAAGAAAAAAGAAGAGTAAAGAAAAGAGTGAAAGCCGAAAAAGAAGCAGCATCTGGCTGCATTTCAGTGATATTGGAGACTGCAAAGCTAAGTGCAGAATATGAAAATATCCGTTAGAGCAGGGTCAACAACAAACCTGCACAGACATATAAGATCCACCCACCCATCCGTGCAACTGGAAGAGACCGTGCCCAACCAATGGGGAACTTCTGTCAATGCATGATTTCATGGTACATTGATCAGTGCTTCCCAAAACCTCAGTATGTAAAGACGGCGTTGGAATATTTCGGAATATATAATGTAAGCGCTGGAATATATAAAGTCAAATCTTGAATATATAAAGTCAGCGTCGGAATATATTGTCACGCTTGGGTCACAGATTTGCACAGAGACACAGGAGGTCGTAGAAACAAGAAGGATTTTTATTCCTAGAAACAAGAAGGATTTTTATTCAAACACTGCAACACATGCGCTTAAACGTGCTCCATGACAAGTCAGAGATGACAGTTCCGCTAGGAGCAGAGAGAGAGAGATAAAAGCAAGCAATCAATTTTCAACTGACAGGCGCTGCACAAGGCTTTTAAGTTAGCGGAGTATCGCGCGAGGTTTGCATTACGCGTTATAGCGCAAGTCAGAAAGTAAAGAGCAATGTGAGGTTAGTCTGTGTTTCAGGGGTTCTGGTTTGCCCAGGGGCGTCTGTATCTTCTTGGGGTGCGATCAGCCCTCTAGCTCACACCCTCCCCCTCAGCTTTATTCACATTCCCGTGAATCAAGCGACTCTCTGTACCAGGTTCATTTAGTCGTGATAATACGTCTGCGTTGACGTGTTCAGAACCTGGTCGATGTTTTACTGTGAAACGGTAAGGTTGTAAGCCCAGAAACCATCTCATGAGGCGAGAGTTTGTATCTTTCTGTCGGTATAACCATTGAAGTGGACCATGATCAGTTACCAAAGTGAAGTTTCGTCCCCACAAGTAATAGCGAAGCCCTCCACCTCACAATATAAAGTAAGCGCTGGAATATATAAACACAAAACTTCAATATATAAAGTCATCGTCGGAATATACAAAGTCAGTGCTGGAATATCCATCCATTTTCCAACCTGTTGAATCCGATCACAGGGTCACGGGGATCTGCTGGAGCCAATCCCAGCCAACACTGGGCACAAGGCAGGAACCAATCCTGGGCAGGGCACATGCATCATTTTCAAAACATTAACCGAACAGTGTTTTTTTAATTAATTTTTCTGAATACGTTTTTGTTAACTTACTTCAGTTCAGAGTCGTTTCAATCAATATATTTTGACTTTGACTTTATATAATCAGGAATGACTTTATAAATTCCGACGCTGACTTTATATATTCAGGTTTTCATTTTATATATTATATTCCAGCGATGACTTTATATATTCAACTTTTGACTTTATATATTCAGAAACAAGTTTCACTTTATATATACTGACACTGACTTTATATATTCGGCAATGACTTTATATATTCAAGTTTTCACTTTATATATTCTGACGCCGACTTTATATATTCAGAAAATCAATATATTTGCCTGTTTCGCACCCCATAGTATATGTGTGTGTGTATATATATGTACACGTGTGTGTATATATATATATATATATATATATATATATATATATATATATATATATATGCCAGCAACACTCATGACAATGACAAAACAATTACGTTGTCAATCATGTTACGTTATTATTAAAATGTTTCCTTTTCTTTTTACTTCTCCGCTGCCAAGCGCGGGTATTTTGCTATATATATATATATATATATATAGATATAGATATGACAACAACACTCATATCAATGACAAAACAATTACATTAACAATCATGTTACGTTATTGTTGCACACTACTTCTCCGCTGCGAAGCTGCTGGTATTAGGGCAGCAGTAGCTCAGTCGGTAGAGAGGGTGGTCCAGCAATCGGAGGGTCGCAGGTTCGATCCTGGCTCCCGGCATGAGAATGCAGCTGTTGTGTCCTTGGGCAAGACACTTAACCTACCTTGCCTGCTGGTGGTGGTCGGAAGGATTGGTGGCGCCAGTGTTCGGCAGCCTCACTTCTGTCAGTGTGCCCCAGCTGTGGCTACATAGTAGCTTATCATCACCAGCGTATGAATGTATGACTGTTGTGTTGTAAAGCGCCTAGGGGGGTTCTTGAACTCTAGTTAGGCGCTATATCAAATACAGGCCATTTCTGCTAGTAATAAATGTATTATGTGTGGCAATCCGTGCCTTTACGCTCCTATCTGTGAAAGAGAAAGACCATTTAAGAAGCACATAGTGATTCACATACAATGCAAACCTTTTAACGGGCTGCTTTAGTTACGATGGGATTTGAGAAATTCTAGTAAATTAAACATTGATTTTAAGATGAAGGTTACAATGTTCTACTTTAATGACAAAATATACCACCAATATACCACCAAAATTAAAGTGAAAATTTTCAGATTTAAGTCAACATTTCAATTTCTTTCTTCTTCATTGTCGCTATTTTTTTTTACACTTCCGTATGACACCCAGACGGTGGGTCGACTTTGACATCCTACCACTTCATTTTTTATTTCGGGCACTGTGCAACTTTCTGAACTTGAACATTTCGAGTGTCATTCCATCATGTTCCTTTTGTTGCTCATGCCACTGCCTAAGCCACCAAAAAGTATGTTTTTCCTCACCTCAGCTTCACTGAGTAGGACCTCCATGTGGCATTTGCAGAAAATCTCCTTGTTTACATGTGCATTTGCCGTTGACTTTTAACAAAATACTGAATGGAAGGGGATATTTATATTGATTTTCATATTCAGATATGTAAAATTCTGGGAGGAGTCGGGGTAGGTTTATAAGGCATGTGCGTTAAATTTCACGTTTGTTGGGATTTATAAAGGGGAAGTTTGTGGAACTGGAATTTTTTGTGCATACGCATGTTTCTGTTTTTGTCCGTACGCCATGTTTTAGTGTGAATTCTATGCACGTTTCTATACATTAAGCCACTGGTGATTACTGCTGCAGCCTTTCAACTTAGTATTCCAAATTTGTCTCAGCAGAAGCATAGGCAACTATCTGGAAAAACTTCATTTTATAATTAACTACTCGCAAAGGATGTCAATTGCCTATGGAAACATATTACTAATAGTTCTATATATAATGCATGAACATTACTTTGCATGGGATAGAGGAAGGTAACAATTGTTCTTTATCCATAACATTCTGTTTTATCTGCTATATATTAGTGGTGATTAGTAAAATAACTGTGCTAGCTCTCATACTCTACGTGAGTATTGTGGTTTGAACTCTGAAATTTTGACATAGAGAGACCTGGTTTAGGAAATTGACTACAGTTGTAAAATAGGCTAGAAGACAAATAACTAATTTTTCATGCAATGAGTGACCAATAAAAGAGACAACCTTCCATCGTTAGGTGAGGGCACACTCCTCTGGAGCCAAAATCTTCACCTCATATTTCCCAGTGCAGAATCAATCAATCAATCATATGCAGAAGGTTAATGCCCATCATGAGGGCAAGAGCATCCCAATTCCTATTTATGGTAGTACTCCTGGCAGCCAAATATTCTGAACTACATATTTTTAAATTGCTGAAGCTTTTAATCATCAGATTGAACAAATCATATAAAATTTGGTTATGTTTGCAATGGTAATTTATAAATACCAAATGGTCATATAGAGAGGAAAAATGCATTAATAAAATAAAGTATTAATTTACTGTACCTTACATTCCCTTTCCATGTTTTGGATCATAGTAGTTTGTTCCTAAGAAAACATAATTAAACATTATGCAGTACATGTCTCAAAATAAATTAGGTTTATTCTAAAAATCATACATTACAAAATTTAAATTGCTAAATTTGGCATCACAGAAAAGGCAAAACGACATTACTGAAAATTTGTTAGATTTATAATATTCCTTTTTGGTAAAACAAGTCAATAAAAGCAATTGCGCAACATTTAAAAAATTACAAGCTACAATATTTGTACAGTTTAATAGATTTAACCTGTCTGGACTTTTAATGACAAAGTAACTTTGAAGCAGTTACAAGTTTATAAAATATACTTTCCGAAGTTGAATAAGTATAAACCGAAGACACCAGTTTTGGAGAAGAACCTCAAGCCATCTGTGAAGTATGTTTGTAAAATGTTATTGTTTGGGGTTACTTTGCTGACTCAGGGCATGGGCAACTTCATCAAGTCAACTGTGAATTCTGCGTCATATCAAAGTATGCTTCAGTAGATTGTGAGGCCTTCTATTCGAAAGTTGAATTTGAAACGCCAATGGACCCTTTACTACAATAATGATCTGAAGCAGACTAGCAAATCCACTAAGGAATGGCTCCAAAAAGAAGAAATTGATGGTTATGGATTGGCCTAGGGATAGCCCTGATTTGAATCCCGTTGAAATGTTGTGGGAGCATTTGAAACGGGCAGTACCTGGAAGAAAACCCGCTAACATCTTACAACTGAAGGAATTTTGCAGGTGAAGTGGTCAAAAATTTCACTGAGTTGATGTCATAAAAACAGTTGAGCAGTTATGCAAAATGCCTACAAGAAGTCATCCCTACTAATAGGGGCAATATCAAGTTCTGAAATCAAGGGTGTGCTTACTTTTTTCCCCAGCAGATCCACAGTAGACAATTACATCTACAGATATTTCTGTTTAATAAATAACTGAAAAGGTACATTTTTCTTGTGTTTTATTCAAGTATATTACCTTTATCGGTAGGTACAGTTTGCATGAAGATCTACTGTTTGCATGTTCAAATATGTAGAAAACGTCAAGAGTTTCCATGGGGTATACTTACTTTTTCAAAAGACTGTACGTACCATTTAGTGCCTTAGGAACATAAAGTGACTAATTGAAGACCTCACCTGTCTTGTACAGACACTTTTGTAAAGGTACAGGGCCAGTGATACTTACATAAGTAGATTCGGGGACAGTCAATAACAAGAACAAATATTTTAAAAAAGAAAACAGTGTGTGCGTTTATGTATATACTTGCAAATACTATTTTGTATATTGTATATACTTTTATATATACTGTTCTGAAAGGAAGTAAGAATTTCATTGTGCTATGTACTGTACACATAACAATAAACTTGAAAACTAAACATATTTAGCACAGGTTGGAGCAAAATTCTGCAATGATTGGAGCCAATCAACAATATCTATTTTACATGGATGTTATCGTCAACCATTGGCTCAGCCTCAACTGACATTAAATACAAATGACAACTGTTACAAACTTTCATTCTTAAATGTGTTACTGCTCTCAGAAAGCTGGTTTCCTCTGACAGTGTTATAGTAGAAGTCTTTTGTGCACTGAGCTGTGTAGAGTGCTGCATTGCTCGAAAAGGTTTAGTAGGTTAACGTTAGCTTGCAGATTTCAGTGCCTCTTTACGTTTGGCAGGTAATTATATGTCTTTTGTCCATATTTGTAGCACCTACAGTAACTCTTGATAATTCACTTGTACTACATTTCAACCAGTTAGAAAGCATCTAAATGTTATATCAATTTGTGTATTTATAGTATGCCATAATCGGGAAATACTTCATGTACCAGTTTAGTAATCTTGGCAGGAAATCCTTTCAAGCTTTCATTCACCCAGCTCCAGCCAGGTGGCATGAAAAAGTAGTTGGGTGGGGTGGGGTGGGACTGGGAAATTTGGTGGTGGAGGAAATTAAATGTGCATTATTTTTATTAGTTAGTTACTATTAATTATTTTCCGATGCTTATTATGTCTTTCTTTTTTAAGGTTTGACACTTGTGCCACAATATTTTTATTAAATTTAAGAAGTCTGCAATTCAGGATACTGCAACCCTAAAATAAATTTTAAATAACAATTGTTATGACATAAACCAAGAGGCCCAAGTATTGTCGCTGTCAGGAGGAAAAGTGAAAATAATGAAAAAAAATATGGGTAAAGGAATTATACATACTAAGGTGATATGTTAACACTGAGGGTTATTAGGTGGAGACGTGTGGACTGGCCTGATAGCCAAGATCAGTGGTGAATATGTGCAGTTTTGCTGTGGTGACTCGTTGCTGTTCAGGAGCAAGATGACAGCTGTTACTGAGTTCGCGGAGGAGGCTTTACAAGGCTTTTTGGGGAAAGACGCAGACTTAGAACTGATCACAGGCGTCTGGACTAGTCACGCTTTGGGACCACTACAGTATACAAGGAAAATTAACTGTTGCCAGTGGATAGAACTGTGTCGTTTATGATTATTGCTGATGTCTTCAAATAGACTGTGACTGTCTCAAATGTCCTCCCCATTCACAACATGCTTTATTCCTTGTCCCTCCTTATCCGTGTCCCTGCCTTAATATTCTTTTAAATTTGTCGGCGATTGTATTAGCTGTGGACCTGATCTCCTTTTCCAACCACTGCACTATGCTGGACATTTTTTTACATCCTACAAAATGAGACTCTGCCCTTTCCAGATTTGCTCCACTCTTCAGTTACAGTATATGACAAGCCCACTCGGGTCTAGTTTTGCACGTCTCCTGGGGTAAAGAGTTACTTAGATATAGTGGAAGGATTCAGGTATGTGGACAATGGGTTGTGCATGTTAGATTAAGTAAAGGGCAAGGTAAAGAATAAAACAAAACTCCCCGTTAAGGCTAAGTGTGCTCCAATGTACGTTTCAAGTCGGGGTATTTCGGAGAATATTGATTTTTCATCTGTGGCTGAATTCCCAAGTCCACCTGTTATGCTCTCTGGTAAATATTCCAATATTATATGTTATCAAGTTTGTTCATTCTCAGCGTTATGTGCAGGACTTGCGGGAGGTAAAGGTTACACTTCTCTCCCAGGTTGCTTATTGCACTGCATCCCGCAACCCTCCTGTCATCCATTCCATCTGCAGTAAATCAGTTCTCCGTTACTGACCTCACGTTTTCTCTTCTTTTCCATTGTATTTTGACTTCCAATTTTAAATACTACACCTTTCTTTCTTTAAGCATCTCGAATCCCTTTCGTTGGTGATATTGTAGTGTTTTTATTTAGTATGTAGATGATCTGTTGCTTTGCTCAGATTTAAAGAAGAATTGCAAAAAGAAAAAAAAAACACTTGACGTCTGCCCCTAGATTTGTATTAAACTGAATTTTCAAGTAATTGGCTGAAATGTGCACACAAAATTTAGAAATCTCTGAAATCAGTCTCTAGAGCGCTGGATTAATTCGGGTTACAATGAGTTTTGACAGTGTGTAATACTTGGTAAATGGAAAGGTCTCCAATTTTGCTCATAAAACTAATTGTACATTTACGAAACATCCTTCCTTTGAACCCTGATCACGTTCTAAGGAAAAGTGTTCTTTTAATAGTAATAAGATAAAACAGAGACAATTTCTGTCAAGAATTATAATATTATTGGTGTGTGCTGTGATGCTTTTGAGAAATATTGAATCTATTGGATGAGTGCAAAACCACTGTTAAGACAGCAACGTATGGTGACGCAGTGATTAGCACTGCTACTCAACAACAGGAAATGAATGCTTGGGCTTATATGATTTCTGTGTGGAGTGAGAAGTGAGTGCTTTAAATTGCAACAGTTTAACTGCCTTTGAGTATGTTTTCCATTATGTTGAAGAGGTTTTTGTGACTGCAGTGTATTAAACAATGTTTGACAGAGTTTGGGAATACGGTTGAAGAGAATGTGTGAAATGCATATGAATGACACGATTGATAAAACTATGCATGAAACTGAGAATGTGTATGTAGAAGTGTGTATGTACGTATATTGTATGTATGTATATATTGTGGTATATGGCCAGCCATTTATCCCGGCCAGTATCCCCACACCAATAGATGGAGCCCTCCCGGCAACATGGAGGTGCCCGGAATTCCAGCAGGGCATTATGGACCTTGGAGTCTTTCTTCACAGCCCTGCTGGATACCGTGGGCGCCACCAGGGGACGCTGCAGGGAGGCTCAGGGACTTGTACTATCCATATAGCATGGAAGCAATTCACAATAAAGGAAATGGAAGAGATGATATATGTCCGGGTCAGATCAAAACTCCCCTTCTCCTCAGCCTGGAAGTGCTAAGAATCACATGGACTGGGAGGATCAGAAGGGCTTCTGGGTCAAGGACTATAAAGGACTGTGGGAAACCCCAGAGTGAGGAACCGAGTTGGGAGGAAGGGTGACTGAGCTGCTGGGAGGTGTGGAGGATTATTGAATTGTGATTGATTATTATTTATTATTGAGTATTGTGGAGTGGGGGTGCTTTGTGCACATTTATTAGTAAAATAAATTCATATTGGACTTTTATCTGGTGTCTGATCTGAGGGTTGAAGGGGACGACAATGCCCCCTATCTGTCACTATATATATATATATATATATATATATATATATATATATATATATATATATATATATATATGTGTGTGTGTGTCTGTGTGTGTGTGTGTGTTGTATGTATGTATATATACAACCCCATATCAGAAAAAGTTGGGACAGTGTGGAAAATGTGAATAAAAAAATAAAGCTGTAATTTACAAATTTCCCTTAACTTTTATTTCATTTTCATTGCAGACAGTATGAACACAAGATAATTCATGTTTTTTTTGGTCAACATCATTTAATTTGTAAATAAACATCCATTCTTGCAACACATTCCAAAAAAAGTTGGGATGGGGCAATTCAGGGGTAGTAATGAGGTATAACAACTAAATAATGATGTTATTTGAAACAGGTGATGTTAACAGGTGATTGCAATCATGATTCGGTACAAAAGCAGCATCGAGGAAAGGCCTACTCCTTTAGGAGCAAAGATGGGCAGAGGATCGCCAGTTTGCCACCAAGTGCGGGCAAAAATCTTTGAGATGATGAAGAAAAACATTTCTCAAAGACAGATAGGAAGAGATTTGGGCATTTCTCCCTCTACAGCGTATAACATAGTGAAAAGAATCAGGGAATCTGGAGAAATTACCGTGCGCAAAGGCCAAGGGCACAAGCCTAAACTGAATTGCAGTGATCTTCGAGCCCTCAGACGGCACTGCATTAAAAACTGTCATTCATTAATAAATGATATAACTGCGTGGGCTCAGGACTACTTCAGGAAGTCACTCTCAAGCACTACAGTACGTAGTTACATTAGGAAATGACAGCTAAAACTGTACTGTGCCAAAAGGATGCCCTACATAAATAGTGTTCAGAAGCGCCATCGACTTCTCTGGGCTCGGAGGCATCTGGGATGATCCATTGTGCAGTGGAAATGTGTATTGTGGTCAGACGAATCAGTTTTTCACATCTTTTTTTGGAAGAAATGGATGCCGTGTGCTGCGGACCAAAGAGGAAAAGGACCATCCAGACTGTTACCTGATACAAGTCCAAAAGCCAGGATCTGTCATGGTATGGGGTTGTGTCAGTGCCTTCGGCAAAGGTAACTTGCACTTCTGCGATGGCACCATCAATGCTGAAAAGTATATCACAGTTTTGAAGGAACAAATGCTGCCTTCAAGACGACGTCTTTTCCTGGGGCGCCAATGCTTATTTCAGCAAGACAATGCCAAACCACATACTGACCGCATGACAATGACATGGCTGCGTAAGAAGAGGGTGCGGATGCTTGACTGGCCTGCCTGCAGCTCTGATTTGTCTCCTATAGAGAATGTTTGGCGCATTTTGAAACGAAAAATGCATCAACGAAGACCCCGTACTATTGTGCAAATAAAAAGGTTGTTTGCAGGAAGAATGGGACAAACTAACACCTGCAACACTTAGTCACTTGATTTCTTCAATGCCTAAACACATTTTAAGTGTTGTTAAAAGACAGGGGAACTGTACAAAGTGGTAAATGCTGTACTGTCCCAACTTTTTTTGAAATGTGTTGCAAGCCTGAATGGCAACAATGGATATTTATTTACAAATCAAATGATGGTGACAAAAAAAAAAAAGAATTATTTTGTGTTCATACTGTTTGCAATGTAATAAAATTTGAGGAGAAATTATAACTTGCTTTTTTCTTTTTTTATTGACATTTTCCACACTGTCCCAACTTTTTCTGATTTGGGGTTATATTATATATGTATTGTTCAAACTGAGAGATCTCTGAATTCAAGCGATTATGTGTAACTAGCAAAATACCCGCGCTTCGCAGCGGAGAAGTAGTGTGTTAAAGAAGGAAAGAAAAAGAAAAGGAAACATTTTGAAAATAACGTAACATGATTGTCAATATAATTGTTTTGTCACTGTTGTTATGAGTGTTGCTGTCATATATAAACACACACATACAGTATATACATACATATATATATACATATCTACATATACATACACACACACATATATACACACAAATACATATAAATATATATATATATATATACACACATACACACATATATACACATAAATACATATATACATACACACACATATATAAATATATATATACTGTATATATATAATATATACACTCTTTGGGGTGCGAGCAACTGTTGCTGGGGTGGAAGAATCCATCAAGGAAGAAAAATGAAAAACATTATTTGTACAAAATCTTAATTTATTTATCCATTCCTAAATGATTAAATGGGCAGGCTATTTCGTATCAGTGCAATACGCTGTTTGTTAAAACAGATGACTCCCGCTCTTACATGCAAGTCTGCGTGGATATTATGAACTATCGTATCTATTCAAGTTCTATTTAAATTTTAAATAGAAGGAATTTTTATTTAGTCAACAGAAATATCTTTCGTAAGAATGTAAGTTAAATGTAGGCATCATTGCATAAATTTTTCTTCACCATACAAATGTAAAGAGTAAATTCGCCTTACATTCCAACCAAAGATATTTGTATCGACTAAATCAGGGGTGTCAAACTCAATTGCACAGGGGGCCAAAATCCAAAACACACTTTAGTTCGCGGGCCGAACAGGATAAACATTTATTGAACACACTAAAACTAAACTTTTAAAACTTTTAAACTTTTAAAACTTAACTTTTTTGAACATAAATATGAATAAAAACAGACAGGAATATTATTCCGGAATAAATCAACTCAAACCTTAAATAACTTATAATATTTTGCTCTCCATAAAAATATATCCTGTCTAAATTATACAAGTTAGAAATAAAGTAAACGTTAAAAGAACAAACATTCAAATTTCTTTACTCTTATGTAATTTTATATAAAAAATAAACTTAAATTTTAAATATCCCAAAAGATTTTGCTCTCCATAAAAATATATCCTGTCAAAATTATACAAATTCAAATATGAACATGCTGCATAACAAAACCTGGAAATATAAATAAAATTTGTTCTTTTCAGCAATATCAAATCATTCAGTTGTCTTTGCTAATATGTCATTTTATCAGAGCTGGGCGCCTGGCAGCTTTTTTTGGCAACAAGTTTGTTTATGTTTGGTGTGAGGTTCTGTGTTATGGAGATTCTCAGGATGGACCGCAGGTGCTCATCAGTGAGGCGACTCCTGTGTGCTGTTTTGTTAGTCTTCATGACTGAGAA